>NW_027466512.1:360000-580000 GCF_050575085.1 Anarhichas minor
GCTCAGTGACGTCTACGTGGTGTCAACGTTTCGGCTGCCGGCCAAAGTGGGCGGAGTCCTGCTGGGTGTCTACAGTAAACAGGACAACAGGAAGTACCTGGAGGTGTCCGTCATGGGGAAGATCAATAAAGGTTTGACTCTCACAACTTTATTTACAACGTTTACAAAGACACACAACAACCTTTTTCTTTCCTCATCGTCTCCCCGTCTCCTATCTTTCCTTGCTTCCTTCCTCCTCAAGACCCCTCCCAGTTATGATGAGTGCAGACAGACCATAATAATCTGCTCTCCATGTGCGTTGTCTGTGATGTTTCCATGGAAACATTGAAACCACAGACTCGTATTCTGTCTGGAAACTTTGAGACGTTTGAGTTTTAAATAAAGTTTTGTGGGTTTGAATATGTGAACATTTATTATTTCATTCAGTCTGATGTTAAAGGTTTGAACAATAAGTTCATTCATATTCACAGCTGTGAAATGATGTTCAAGCTCCTCTTTTTCCTCCTCTCCTCTTCCCCTCTCCTATCTCTCCTCTCCTCACCTCCTCCTCCCCTCCTTCTCCTTCTCCTCATCCTCATCTATCTCTCTCCTCCTCGTCTTCCTCCCTCCCCCCCAGTGGTGGTCCGGTACCTCCGCTCTGACATGAAGCTCCACACAGTGAACCTCCACAGCTCTCACCTGTCAGAAGGTAGAACCACCTCCATCATCTTGAGAGTGGGAGGTCTTCGTCGTGACAACGTCAACATGGAGCTCTACGTCAACTGCCGATTGGCCGACTCCAGCCAGGGCCTGCCGTCATTGGTCGCACTGCCCAGAGAGGCGGAGCTTGTGGAGATCCGACACGGACAGAAGGCCTACGGACGAATGCAGGTCTGTTTGTGATCACGTGATCGTTGTCATGTGACCCATCGGGTCCTCTTGATCTCTTGTTGTGTGTGTGTGTCCTTCAGGGTGCAGTGGAGTCCCTCAGACTGGCTCTAGGGGGCACTGTGGCTAAAGCTGGGGCTCTGACCGACTGTCCCTTCCAAGGAGACGCTTCAGGCTACAACTCAGGTCCTTAACTCCTTAACTCCTCACTCCTTCAGCACCAGAACACAGAGAGGAGGTCTGATGTGGTCTGATGTGGGTCTAATATGTCTGATGTGGGTCTAATGCGGTCTGATGTATCTGATGTGGTCTGATGTGGGTCTAATGTGGCTAATGTGGTCTGATGCGGTCTGATGTGGGTCTAATGTGACTAATATGGTCTGATGTGGTCTAATGTGTCTGATGTGGGTCTAATGTGGTCTGATGTGGTCTGATGTGTCTAATGTGTCTAATGTGGGCTGATGCGGTCTGATGTGGGTCTGATGTGGTCTAATGTGGTCTAATGTGTCTGATGTGTCTGATGTGGTCTAATGTGTCTGATGTGGTCTGATGTGGTCTGATGTGTCTAATGTGGTCTAATGTGTCTGATGTGGTCTAATGTGTCTGATGTGGTCTGATCCTGACTAACTGAGGTCACATGTGTCTCTGGTCTTTCAGTGGGTGGAGACATGAACTCCATCCTCGGTGAGTTTACTGAACTTAATGTTTCATAATCAATAATCAGCTGATCAGATTCAACTCACCTCATTGGTCCTCTTTCCTGTCAGGTGATCACACCAAGGCTCTGATTGGTCAGCTCATCATCTTCAACCAGATCCTGGGAGAACTGAGACAGGACATCAGAGAACAGGTGAGACACAGAGACAGACAGGACAGGTGAGACACAGAGACAGACAGGACATCAGAGGACAGGTGAGACACAGAGACAGACAGGACATCAGAGGACAGGTGAGACACAGAGACAGACAGGACATCAGAGAACAGGTGAGACACACAGACCGACAGGACATCGGAGGACAGGTGAGACACACAGAGACAGCCAGGACATCAGAGGACAGGTGAGACACAGAGACAGACAGGACATCAGAGAACAGGTGAGACAAAGAGACAGACAGGACACACAGAGACAGACAGGACATCAGAGGACAGGTGAGACACACAGACAGGACATCAGAGAACAGGTGAGACACAGAGACAGACAGGACATCAGAGGACAGGTGAGACACACAGACAGACAGGACATCAGAAGACAGGTGAGACACAGAGACAGACAGGACATCAGAGGACAGGTGAGACACAGAGACAGACAGTAGCTGAGGTTATTGCTCGTCTCCTCCTCAGGTGAAGGAGATGTCTCTGATCAGAAACACCATCCTGGAGTGTCAGGTTTGTGGTGAGTCAGCATCTTCTTATCTGCTCATTAAAGCTGCTGTATATACCTGAGGACCTGATTGAAGCCAGCCTGTCTGTCTCTCTGCAGGTTTCAATGAGCCTCGTTCCCGCTGCTCTCCTAACCCCTGCTACAAGGGCGTGTCCTGTATGGAGAGTGTCCACTATCCTGGGTTCACCTGTGGAACATGTCCAGCTGGAACCACCGGCAACGGGACCCACTGTCAGGACATGGACGAGGTAACTACAACAACACACAACAACATGCACCACACAACAGACAACAACAACAGACAACAACATGACCCACACAACAACAACAACACACAACAACATGCACCACACAACAACACACAATAACATGCAACAGACAACAACAACATACAACAACATGACCCACACAACAACAACACACAACAATACACAACAACATGCACCACACAACATGCACCACACAACAACACACAACAACATGCACCACACAACAACACACAACAACACACAACAACATGCACCACACAACACACAACAACATGCACCACACAACAACACACAACAACACACAACATGCACCACACAACAACAACATACAACAACATGCACCACACAACAACAACACAACAACAACACACAACATGCACCACACAACACACAACAATATGCACCACACAACAACACATAACATGCACCACACAACAACACACAACAACAACAACAACACACAACAACACACAACAACATGCACCACACAACAACAACACACAACAACATGCACCACACAACAACAACATGACCCACACAACAACAACACACAACAACATGACCCACACAACAACACAACAACACACAACAACATGCACCACACAACAACAACACACAACATTCACCACACAACATTCACCACACAACAACAACACACAACAACATGCACCACACAACAACAAGCAACAACACACAACAACACACAACAACATGCACCACACAACAACAACACACAACAACATGACCCACACAACACACAACATGACCCACACAACAACAACACACAATAACATGCACCACACAACAACACACAACAACATGCACCACACAACAACAACACACAACAATATGCACCACACAACAACAACACACAACATGCACCACACAACAACAACACACAACAACATGCACCACACAACATGCACCACACAACAACACACAACAATATGCACCACACAACAACACACAACAACATGCACCACACAACAACAACACACAACAACATGCACCACACAACAACACACAACAACATGCACCACACAACAACAACACACAACAATATGCACCACACAACACACAACAACATGCACCACACAACAACAACACACAACAATATGCACCACACAACAACACACAACAACATGCACCACACAACAACAACACACAACAATATGCACCACACAACAACAACACACAACATGCACCACACAACAACAACACACAACAACATGCACCACACAACAACATGCACCACACAACAACACGCAACAACAACACACAACATGCACCACAACAACACACAACAACATGCACCACACAACAACAACATGCACCACACAACAACACGCAACAACAACACACAACATGCACCACAACAACACACAACAACATGCACCACACAACAACACACAACAACATGCACCACACAACAACAACATGCACCACACAACAACACACAACATGACCCACACAACAACAACACACAACAACAACACACAACAACATGCACCACACAACAACACACAACATGACCCACACAACAACAACACACAACAACAACACACAACAACATGCACCACACAACAACACACAACAACAACACACAACAACAACAACACACAACACACAATGCACCACACAACAACAACACACAACACACAATGCACCACACAACAACACACAACAACAACACACAACAACAACACACAACAACAACAACACACAACACACAATGCACCACACAACAACAACACACAACACACAATGCACCACACAACAACATGACCCACACAACAACAACACACAACAACATGCACCACACAACAACAACACACAACAACATGCACCACACAACAACAACACACAACAACATGCACCACACAACATATAACACTATAACTACAACAACCCTGTCTTGATGTTACCCCCCCCCCCCCCCCCAGTGTGAGCTGCAGCCTTGTTTCCATCCTGACTCCTGTGTGAACACTGTGGGGGGGTTCACCTGTCACCCATGTCCTCCTGGTCTGTGGGGGGTCCCGATGTCTGGAACCGGACTGGACTACGCCAAGACACACAGACAGGTCAGACACACACACACACACACACAGACATATAAACACACAGACACACACAAACACACACAGGTTTTCTCTTTAAAACCCTTTAAACATTTTAAGAAGTCAACCAGGTCTGTTTGCTGTTGACTGTCATCACAGACTCTGCAACAGGAAATAAACTGAGACACATTTAGAATGTTTATGTCTGTCTCTCCATGAGACATGAGACCATGAGACCTGAGACCTGAGTCCAATTCTAAACCAACTCTCTCTCTCTGCCTCTGTCTCTCTCTCTGTCTGTCTCTGTCTCTCTCTCTCTGTCTGTCTCTGTCTCTCTCTCTCTGTCTGTCTCTCTCAGGACTGTGTGGACATAGATGAGTGTTTAGATCTACCAGACGCCTGCGTGTCAAACTCTGTGTGCATCAACACTGTGGTGAGTTCATGTTCAGTAGTTCAAGAGTGTCGCCCACTAGTGGACGCTCAGCAGTAACACTGAAGACCTGTCCCGTCCCGTCCTGTCCCGTCCTCCATCAGGGTTCATACAAGTGTGGGGGGTGTAAACCCGGTTTCCTCGGTAACCAGACGTCTGGATGCTTCCCCAGGAAGTCGTGCGCCGCGTTGACCTTTAACCCCTGTGACACCAACGCCCACTGCACCATGGAGAGGAGCGGAGAGGTGGCCTGTAGGGTGAGACACCTCACTGTGAGACAGCACCACCATCACATCACCCACTCATTACTCATGTGTGTGTGTGTGTGTCTGTGTGTGCGTGTGTGTGTGTGTGTACAGTGTAACGTGGGCTGGGCTGGTAATGGTAACACGTGTGGTCCGGACACAGACATCGATGGTTATCCCGACCGTCCTCTTCCCTGTATGGACAACGACAAACACTGTAAACAGGTGAGACACCTCACTCATCTTCATCATCTTCATCACTGTCTCTCAGCCTAGCGCCCACTAGTGGTGACACCTGAACACAACGGGACACTGGATATGAACAAGATACTAAACAGTAATGTTCCAACCTGTTCATCACACAATCACAGCTTCTACACATGACGGAACAGAACGTAGATCATGACTCATCTGGTTCAATGAAGCCTCCATAGAAACATGGTCAATGATCTGAAGGATGATTACACAATTATATGAAATATGTTTTTAGACCTTTGAGTTTATAAAATGTTACATTTGTGTTGAAATGATACAAAGAATGTAAAAAATGTAATTCATCTTGTAAACAGATGTGAGAGATCTGGTGACTCTAAATGTGTTTTGTTTTCTTTAAAACCTCCTCTCACATCAGTTACTCTGTCTCTCTGTCTGTCTGTCTGTCTCTCTGTCTGTCTGTCTCTCTGTCTCTCTGTCTGTCTCTCTGTCTGTCTGTCTGTCTGCCTGTCTGTCTGTCTGTCTGTCTGTCTCTCTGTCTGTCTGTCTGTCTGTCTGTCTCTCTGTCTGTCTGTCTGCCTGTCTGTCTGTCTGTCTGTCTGTCTGTCTGTCTGTCTGTCCACCAGGACAACTGTGTCTTCACACCAAACTCTGGTCAGGAGGACGCCGATAACGACGGGATCGGAGATCAGTGTGATGAGGACGCTGATGGAGACGGTATCAAGAACGTGGAGGTCAGTGTGTGTGTGTGTGTGTGTGTGTGTGCTTGTCTGTCCTGTGATGATGTCATGATGTGATCATGTGACCTCCAGGATAACTGCCGGTTGGTCCCTAACAAAGACCAGCAGAACTCAGACAGCGACTCATTTGGAGACGCTTGTGATAATTGTCCCAGCGTCCCCAACGCAGACCAGAGAGACACCGACAGCAATGGACAGGGAGACGCCTGCGACCAGGACATCGACGGAGACGGTGAGACACCACCTGTCTGTCTGTCTGTCCTCACGGTCAACAGGAGACAGGTTCAGATCAGGTTCAGGGTCATTCATAGGAAGCTGTGTGTGTGTGCAGCGTCGGAAATACACGAGGGCAAAGGGCAAAACTGCCCCTAAGAAATATCATTTTGCCCCTGATATCACTAGGAGAGGGGCAAAAAACGCCCCCGAACTTTGTAAACGAATAAATAAATGGAGCGCTTCTTCATCAGACCTGTGACTGCGAGACTGTGGTCAACTCAGCAGACACTCACATGTTAGTGCACCTATATGCTGACATTCACGGTAAACTCATTCAAACGGCACAGATCGGGAGCGAGCGAAGGACTTTCAAAGTTAGCAGAAAGATTAACGTGAGACAACATCCGGTTTCTTCAGACGAACATCCGGTTTTCAGAATAAGATGCCAACAAAGTATGAATTATATTCACATTAAGTATAAAACATGCTACCTGCATCTCGTGAGTTAAAGGGAAAATACACCTAAATTGTGCGTAAAGTGTCTTTATTCTTTGATTTGAGGGTTGCTGGAAATGAATAATACCTGACTGACAGTCAATTAAGATATTTTACTAAACAACAACTCTGAACTGAATTTGTACCTTCAAATGGCACATTTTTAAAATTTTTAAGGTGCTATAAAAATATCTTTCTCAATAATTCCACACAATGACTGATGTATATGTAATCAAAGCATCGTTGACTTAATAATTGTTAATAGTTTAATAATTTAATAATAACAATAAATAACCACAAAGAAATAATAATAAATTGAATATGATTGTCTGATTTATGTTTGTTTTTTGTTCAAAAAATGTAAGAAAAGACTTTGAATCTGTAGACTACTGCCTAATAGTCTTATTATTGCCATTTGATGACAATTGCTCATATACTGTAAGCCTAAATAAGTATATTTATTATTTTGAACAAAGATTAAATGTTATTTCACAAGTTTCAAAAAGTGCCCCCAATGATTTGAAAATGCCCTGGATCTCAGTCAGTGGGGGCAAAAATTGCCCCCAAAAAAATATGTAAATTTCCTACCCTGTGTGTGTGTGTGTGTGTTCAGGTATTCCCAACGTTCTGGATAACTGTCCAAAGGTACCGAACCCGATGCAGACGGACAGAGACAGAGACGGAGTGGGAGACGCCTGTGACAGCTGTCCTGAGCTCAGTAACCCCATGCAGGTGAGAAGTCACAAAATATTCATATTCACAACATTTATATAAAGAAATATGTGTTTTCTGCTCTCTGACTCCTCCAACACGGCTCTGACTGAACAGAAGTAAAAGGACCGAACATCACCTGAGTTTTACTAAATGTTTCATAATGATGTCACTTCTTGATAAACTACTCATGAGGTCACAGTGTGTCTCCTGAACATGGCTCTCTGTTTCAGACGGACATTGACAACGACCTGGTGGGAGACGTTTGTGACACCAACCAGGACACGTATGTCTCACACACACAGACACACGGACACACACACACTCACACACCCTCACACATACACACAAACACACACTCACAGACACATACGGACACACACACGGACACACAGACACACTCAAGCACAGACACACACACTCACACACACAAACACACACATTGGTGTCATGTCAAAATCCTGTTTAGTGTAGGAAATGAAGGTTCAGAGACGGTTACATTAAAATAAGATGAACTATAAATTAGAGAAACACTAACGCAAGACACAAAAAAACTGAGTCTGACCCCTTCTGGTGTTCTAATGTCGTTCTGCAGGGACGGAGACGGTCTCCAGGACAGCAGAGACAACTGTCCCGACATCCCTAACAGCTCCCAGCTGGACTCTGATAACGACGGCCTCGGAGACGACTGCGACCATGACGACGACAACGACGGCATCCTCGACGACTACGACAACTGTCGACTCATCGTCAACCCCAACCAGAAAGACTCTGATGGTAACAATCTGAACACAACCAGAAAGATGGTAATGACACTATGACACCTGCTGGGTCTGTCTCTCTCTCTCCACCTGTCTGTCTCTCTCTCCACCTGTCTGTCTCTTTCTCCACCTGTCTCTTTCTCTTCACGTGTGTCTCTCTCCACCTGTCTGTCTGTCTCCAGTTAACGGTGTTGGGGACGTGTGTGAGAACGACTTCGATAACGATGCCGTGATGGATTTAGTAGACGTTTGTCCGGAGAGCGCTGAGGTCACTCTCACAGACTTCAGAGCCTATCAGACGGTGATCCTGGACCCAGAGGGCGACGCCCAGATCGACCCCACCTGGGTGGTTCTTAACCAGGTGACCCTCCGATCCTCTCCACTCATGATAGATGTGGTAATTAATGGGTATTAACGGGTATAAATGTGTCCTCAGGGGATGGAGATAGTCCAGACGATGAACAGTGACCCTGGTTTAGCTGTTGGTATGTGTCTTTATTCATCCTTAAGACCAGGATCAGGGTTAGACCGGGATCACAGACCCTGACCTCCTCCGTGTGTCTGCAGGCTACACGGCGTTCAACGGCGTCGACTTCGAGGGAACGTTTCACGTCAACACAGTGACCGACGACGACTATGCCGGCTTCATCTTCGGGTACCAGGACTCGTCCAGTTTCTACGTGGTGATGTGGAAACAGACGGAGCAGACGTACTGGCAGTCCGTCCCCTTCAGAGCCACGGCCCAGCCGGCCCTGCAGCTCAAGGTCTCTACTGGGTTCTACTGGGTTCTACTGGGTTCTACTGGGTTCTACTGTTCTGAGCCATGGCCCAGCCGGCCCTGCAGCTCAAGGTCTCTACTAGGTTCTACTGGGTTCTACTAGGTTCTACTGTTCAGAGCTATGGCCCAGCCGGCCCTGCAGCGCAAGGTCTTTACTAGGTTCTACTGGGTTCTACTGTTCTGAGCCATGGCCCAGCCGGCCCTGCAGCTGAAGTTCTCTACTAGGTTATACTGGGTTCTACTGTTCTGAGCCATGGCCCAGCCAGCCCTGCAGCTCAAGTTCTCTACTAGGTTCTACTGGGTTCTACTGTTCTGAGCCATGGCCCAGCCGGCCCTGCAGCTCAAGGTCTCTACTAGGTTCTACTGGGTTCTACTGTTCTGAGCCATGGCCCAGCCAGCCCTGCAGCTCAAGTTCTCTACTTTATTATTTAATTGTACTTGACCTGACTGTGGGTCATGTGTTGGTTTAAATCTGAAGCTGGTCTATCATCAGTACATTTAAGTATATTTAATATTAGTGCTGGGCAAGTTAACGAGTTATTATCACGTTAACGCATTCATTAATTAACGCCGACAATTATTTTATCGCGCGTTAACGCAGTTGTTTTTTTTATTATTAAGCGACATTTTTAACAGAAGAACCGGCCGGCAGCGAGCGGTGAACAGCTGTTTGTGTGGCGTCTCTTCCGTCTCTTCCTGTTTCCTTCACCTACATTCCCCTGGGTCCTAAGTCCCTCCATGTACAGCTTCTTATCACCCTCTATGTACCAACGTACATTTATAACAAATACCACATATATTACGGTAATCAGTGTTGCATATGTGTCTGACCAAAATACCACAAAAATAAATGATTAATTTAAATAATTTTTTAGAGTTTTTAAAGTGTTTTGTTTGTAATATGTATAATAAGCATTATTTAGTATCACTACTGAGAATTTAACAAACATAAAAACATGACGTAGATATGTTTGCAGTCTTCAAGAAGTATATTTAAATATCATCTCTTACACACATGAAGATAAAGTTGTGAACACCGGCTGAATATCTATGATCAGAATCATTATAACTGTGTTATAACTGCTGCTGTGTAAAGGGAACACTGCTGTTAACAACAACCTGATGTGTTTAAAGTGTTTAAACCAAATGTTATTCACCTTTAGTTCATATAGCAGCACTTTAAAATAAAAGTGTACAATACACTACTTTATAATTCATTATTGAACTTTGCACATAACAATGAGATTAATCACGATTAAACATTGTAATCGTTGCCCAGCACTAGTTGAAATACATTGAAGTACATGCATGTACATTTGTTTGTTGGTGTGTGTTCTCACAGCTCTCTGCTGCCACCAGGTGGCGTTAATCAGCACATCATGTTGTAATGAGGCCAGCTGCTCAGTGTTTTTACTTCTCTGTTCATCAGTCAGCAGGTCACAGGTTTAATTTCCTAAATGTTATCTGTGTCATAATCTACATCGATGTAATCTACATAAATAATAAAATTTTATCATAAATAAAATGGTCGCTGTGTCGGTCCTGCAGGCGGTGAAGTCTCGGACTGGACCCGGAGAGTTCCTGAGGAACGCCCTGTGGCACACCGGAGACACGCCTGGAGAGGTGAAGCTGCTCTGGAAGGACCCGCGGAACGTCGGCTGGAAGGACAAAACCTCGTACCGCTGGCACCTCAGCCACCGGCCGCAGGTGGGCTACATCAGGTGAGACCAGAACCTGACCCGAGGCTGGGTTAGACCAAAACCTGACCTGATGCTGAGTTAGACCAGAACCTGACCTGATGCTGAGTTAGACCAGAACCTGACCTGATGCTGGGTTAGACCAGAACCTGACCTGATGCTGAGTTAGACCAGAACCTGACCTGATGCTGGGTTAGACCAGAACCTGACCTGATGCTGAGTTAGACCAGAACCTTACCTGATGCTGGATTAGACCAGAACCTGATGCTGAGTTAGACCAGAACCCTAAACTAGAGGTATAAGCTGTACTGCAGTGTTACAGTATCTTGTAGTCCAGACAACTCTCCAGTACTCTCTAGTACTCTGCAGTACTCTCTAGTACTCTGCAGTACTCTGCAGTACTCTCTAGTACTCTGTAGTACTCTCTAGTACTCTGCAGTACTCTCTAGTACTCTGTAGTACTCTGCAGTACTCTGTAGTACTCTGTAGTACTCTGCAGTACTCTGCAGTACTCTCTAGTACTCTGCAGTACTCTCTAGTACTCTGCAGTACTCTGTAGTACTCTGTAGTACTCTGCAGTACTCTGTAGTACTCTGTAGTACTCTGCAGTACTCTCTAGTACTCTGTAGTACTCTGCAGCACTCTCTAGTACTCTGTAGTACTCTCTAGTACTCTGCAGTACTCTGTAGTACTCTGCAGTACTCTCTAGTACTCTAGTACTCTGCAGTACTCTCTAGTACTCTCTAGTACTCTGTAGTACTCTCTGTCTGTAGTACTGTAGTACTCAATTCAATTCAATTCAAATTTTGCTTTATTGGCATGAAAGTTTAAAAACAGTATTGCCAAAGCATCAAGAAATTGAACATACAATAACATCAACACACAACAATATCAATATAACAATAATATTAATGCAACATCTCATAAAGTGGTGTGAGACAGAGCCCCCATTGCTCCCACGTTACCTGTAGACCACCGCAGCTCTCTGACACCGAAGAAAAGGGAGGAGCGAAGTGAGAGAGAGAGATCCATGGATAGATAGATCTCTCTCTCTCTCCGTCTCTCTCCCAATTCAACCCAAACTCAGATCTGCTCCGTTGGCATGAACGCCCAGAGACGGCATCGCCAAAGCGTCACCTACTGTCCCTCAGGTTGTGGCATGTTAGTACATACTGGGCAGCAGGTCTGCCCTCTCTCCTTCTCCTAGGAGGACTTTTCATTTTGAGATATCACTCGATTTTTTAAAATCTGAGATCACAGTCAAATTTGTTTAGGTAGATGTTCCTAATTTTATGGAATGTTTTGCATTTTAGGAGGAAGTGCATCTCCGTCTCAACCTCACCGGTCCCACAGTGACCACATGTTCTGTTCTCTCTTGGTTGCCATGACGTTTTGTGTCGTCCTGTTTCAATCTCCAGTTTGTGGTCACTGAGCCTCTCTCTCTCTTTCTCTCTGTGTCTCTCTCTCTCTGTACTTGGTGAGGTTCTGTCTCTGCTTTCTATCTCTGACTGTAGAGAGATACTCTGCCTAGTCATCAGATAACGTTCCAGTCTGCTTTGGCCCCCAGTTTCCTCTCTCCAGTGCTCCAGATAGGCTTCTTTACATCTCGCCATGATGTGTTTTACTCTGGTTGGCGTTTGGAGAGCAGTGTTGTTGAGAGACTGGTCCCCGTGTGTCTGAGAGGAGGCAGCTAGTCTCAGCACCAGCTGACATAGGGGACTCTTCTCTGGGCTCAGCTCTTGGGTTCGGAGGACTTACTACTCTCTGTCTGTCCTCTGTCTCTTCCTCTCTCTACTCTCTACTACATTCTTCCTCTCTCCTCTTTGGGGCCCTGGGGCCCCCCGGTACTCTATTGTACTCGTCTCCATGACGACCAAAACCCTGGCAAGAATCCGCCTCGGCAACCGTTGATATGCAGATGAGACGAGAGACAAAAACACATGAGAGTACTTCTATAAGTGTTTTATATACATATATATATATATATATATATATATATATATGTATATTTATACTATATGTCTCGCTGTCTCTCTCTCTCTCTGTCTCTGTCTCTCTCTCTCTCTCTCTGTCTCTGTCTCTCTGTCTTTGTCTCTCTCTCTCTGTCTCTCTCTGTCTCTCTGTCTGTCTCTCTGTCTCCCTCTCTCTCTCTCTCTCTGTCTCTCTGTCTGTCTCTCTGTCTCCCTCTCTCTCTCTCTCTCTGTCTCTCTGTCTGTCTCTCTGTCTCCCTCTCTCTCTCTCTCTGTCTCTCTCTCTCTCTCTCTGTCTCTCTCTCTCTGTCTGTCTCTCTCTCTCTCTCTGTCTGTCTCTCTCTCTCCCTCTCTCTCTCTGTCTGTCTGTCTCTCTCTCTGTCTCTCTGCCTCTACTTCCTGTTTTTCTCTTTGGGAGCGTTTGTTTTGTGACCCGGCGTGTCCCTGTGTGTTCCAGGGTGAGGCTGTTTGAAGGCACCGACATGGTGGCTGACTCCGGCGTGGTGGTGGACACCACCATGAGAGGAGGTCGACTCGGTGTCTTCTGTTTCTCTCAGGAGAACATCATCTGGTCCAACCTGCACTACAGGTGTAACGGTACGACCTGTGACCCCCAACACAACAGGAAACACTTATTGATCGAAGAGTCATCACAACTTCATCATGTAATGTTAAAGTAGTCATTGATGTTTTATAACATATTACATACAAAGATAATTATATATATGATGATTATTCATTCTTTAAGATATTTAAAGGTTTAGGATTCATTTAAAACAGATAAAAGTTATTCATTTAGTTCATTTACAATTAGCTTTTTATGCTTTTATGCTAATGGTTCACTTCTTATTTCAGACACGGTGCCCGAAGACTTCCAGACTCACCGTAAACAATTTATGATGCACATCCAGCTGTGAGACTCACACTAACACACACACACTAACACACACACACACACACACACTAACACACACACACCTACACACACACACTAACACACACACACCTACACACACACACACACACCTACACACATACACACAAAAAGACACAAAAAAGAATCTGAAGAGGATCCTGAACGTCTCGTCGTTCCTTTTTAATGATGTTTATTTGTCTTTTTGTTCACAAACAAACAATGATCTTTAACAACCAAAGCCCCCCCGCTGAGAAGTGATGAGCTCACATTGACCTGGTTATACTTGTCTTCTGTCATCATGAGGACACGTTCAGGGACAGTCTGTCAAACATAGCTCTCCATCATCATCAGGGAAGAGAAGAGGAGAACCACGAGTCATATTGTCTCTTCAAAATAATAGCTTTTAGATCAGACAGACTTTTATTGTGAAAAACACTATAGAAAAATGTGTTTATCAACAAATTAGAGTAGCTTTGTTAGCAGCTGTTATTCAAAGAGTGCAGGAGAGGAAGAGTCAGCAGCAAAAAAAGTAACGAGGGCTTTTATTGTGAAGAGTTTGCAGGAAATGAAATGTGTTAATCCAGCGTTTCACAGCCTTTGATCAGGCGTCACATCGATCACAGAAGACAAGTTTGACTTCTGCTGAAGAAGCTTTGGTTTAAAACAGAGAAATATTCCTTTGACTTGTTTCAGTGTGTTTTTTTAAATGTACATATAATGTTGAAATAAACTCACGTCTGTGACTTTTCCTAAAAAGCGTGAGTTTTGTTTTTCATCTTTTTAAATCTCTGACTGGTGCGTTCACTGTCCACTGTGGCCTTCAGTGACATAACCGTGCTAATGTTCACCCTCTGGGCTTAACGTGTTAGTATGCTAACATTAGCTAACATGCTAATGTTCACCCTCTTAGCTTAGCGTGTTAGCATGCTAACATTAGCTAACATGCTAAAGTTCACCCTCTTGGCTTGGCGTGTTAGCATGCTAACATTAGTTAACGAGCTCAGCTGATACAGGTGTTTGGTCATAAACTAGTGTTGGACACATTAACATGTTGAAAAGTCAGAGGATCATTAAAGTTATTACAGTTCGTCCTGAATGATCACCATCCATCCCATAATAGTCGTGACCCCGGGGCCGGGGAGGCCGGGACGAGTGCAATATTGGAGGTTGGTCACATGACAACACTGCACCACATCCCGGACCTGCCCGACAACAGGAGGAAACCCACTAAACGGCTTGAAACACACAGGAGGAGAGTTATTCTTCCTGCTGTACAGACAAATTACAATAAAAACATAATATTTAATAATATTTATTGTGTATATGGAGGATTATTAAAGGTGGGAAAACCTGCTAAAAATAAACTATTTTCCCATTAGAGATGTGTAGAGATGGTCCTCTGTTGGTCTTATTTTCTGTGACCAGTGTAGCATTAATGCACGGTGGAATTAGCAAGCTAACTAGCGGACAGCTGGCTACTTGGCTAGCTTGCTAATTCCGCCGTGGATTAATGCTACACTGGTCACAGAAAATGATAGCAATAAATTTGTCATTTAACCGCCGTGCTTTCCTTGTGTGATGAAGCATTCATTTGTTACATTTTACTCATTTAGCAGCTGGCTAGTTAGCTATCTTGCTAATTCCACCATGCGTTCATGCTACACTGGTCACAGAAAATGAGCCCGGCGGTGCTGGGTTTACGGTCAACATCTCGCCCCAAGGAGACTACTTCAGCAGGATGAAAACAGGCGGGAGCTACGGAGACTAGCCAGCTAAATTAGCCAGTTCTGGAGAATGACAAGCTAGCTCCCGTCTGCTCTCCTCTCTATAAAGTAGTCTGTGAGCAGCGTGTCGGCTAACATGGTTTCATTTGTCGTAATTTTTTTTTTTTTAAACAAGCCGACAAAACTTGCTAGCCCGTGTTAGCTAACGTGTTCACAGAATTATTCTGCCTCCACATAAAGGCACTTTATGCCCACTAAAAACATGTCATGTTGACTAACAGAAGAAGAATCTGTAGTTTCCAAATGAAAGCAGCAGGAGAAGAAACTTCATTCCTGCTTTTACGTTTCACGTTTTCTGTTCGATGGCGACGACGCAGAGCGAGGCGCCAACAAAAGAGGTGAAGAAGAAGAAGACTGTAAGCTATAAAATATAATAGAAAGAAACCAGAACTATAATAGAATTAATATAAATGTGGTAAAATATGTTTAAAATGGTGACATGAAGTAATTTGAAATCAATACGTTGTGATTAACTAACTATTAGTTTAATTGAAAGTCCAAACTATAAGTTAGCATGATGTCATCAATAATTCTTCTTCTTTGACACAATAAAACATGAAAGCTCTTTCACTGAAGAGAGACTCACTCACCGCTCCGCTGAGGCTTCTCTCTGTGTGTGTCGTTGTGTGGTCTCTGGTCTGTGGAGGGTCTCAGTCCTCCTGATCCTGGTTTTGGTCCTGAACCCCCCCCCCCCCCACACACACACACACACTCTAAACCCTAACAAAGGCTCTGAGATGCTCAGCGAGGCGTTGAGGGGCCCCACTTCTCTCTTAAAGGGCCGACAACTTAAAACCTGCTGGAGCCACACAAAAAAAACTTTATTTAAAATTCAGTAAAACATGAATGTACTTGAGAGCTGAGGAGGTTTTCTTCTGTGAAAGATGTTTTTAATGTGTGTCAGTGCCGCCTCCTGCTGTCGGTCCGATGGTACTGCAGCTCAGGCACAGCTGAGGCACACAGATTCATGCATAATTATTACATATTTAAGCTTTTTGACTTTATTTGAAATAAAGTTACAGATAAAATTAATCAGAAATTAAATGTATTTTATATCAAACATTCTCTCTCGTCTCTCTCTATATTTGTTATTATACTTTATTATTATTGAAGCTGATTTAGTTCATTTTGTAACAAAGACACGTTTTTATTTACCGACCTTTAACTTCAAACAGTAACTAAATTTATCAGATAAATATTAAAGTATTTTAAAGCAGAAGAAGTAAGGTACAAGTACAAGTACTTCAATGTGTAATAAGTATGAGTCAATTATGTATTAACTATAAAAAACTAAAATAAACTTTGTTCAACTGCAGGTTTTAAATAAAGTGTCAACTTCCTGGAGGTCTGAAATAAAAATAAACTGCTGTGTGTGTGTGTGTGTGTGTGTGTATATATATCTGTGTGTGTGTGTGAGCGTGTATATATAAGTGTGTGTGTGTGAGCGTGAGCGTGTATATATAAGTGTCTGTGAGTGTGCGTGTGTATATATCTGTGTGTGTGTGTGTGTATATATATAAGTGTGTGTGTGTGTATATATATCTGTGTGTGCGTGTGTGTGTGTGTGTGTATATATATATATATCTGTGTGTGTGTATATATAAGTGTCTGTGAGTGTGCGTGTGTATATATCTGTGTGTGTGTGTGTGTATATATATAAGTGTGTGTGTGTGTATATATATCTGTGTGTGCGTGTGTGTGTGTGTGTGTATATATATATATATCTGTGTGTGTGTATATATAAGTGTCTGTGAGTGTGCGTGTGTATATATCTGTGTGTGTGTGTGTGTATATATATAAGTGTGTGTGTGTGTATATATATATCTGTGTGTGCGTGTGTGTGTGTGTGTATATATATATATCTGTGTGTGTGTGTGTGTGTGTATATATATATCTGTGTGTGCGTGTGTGTGTGTGTATATATATATATCTGTGTGTGTGTGTGTGTGTATATATATAAGTGTGTGTGAGTGTGTGTGTGTGTGTATATATATATCTGTGTGTGTGTGTGTGTGTATATATATATATATCTGTGTGTGTGTATATATAAGTGTGTGTGTGTGTGTGTATATATATATCTGTGTGTGTGTGTGAGTGAGCGTGTATATATACGTGTGTGAGTGTGTGTGTGTATATAAGTGTGTGTGTGTGTGTGTGTATATATATATCTGTGTGTGCGTGTGTGTGTGTGTGTATATATATATATCTGTGTGTGTGTGTGTGTGTATATATATAAGTGTGTGTGAGTGTGTGTGTGTATATATATATCTGTGTGTGTGTGTGTGTGTATATATATATATATCTGTGTGTGTGTATATATAAGTGTGTGTGTGTGTGTGTATATATATATCTGTGTGTGTGTGTGAGTGAGCGTGTATATATACGTGTGTGAGTGTGTGTGTGTATATAAGTGTGTGCGTGTGTGTGTGTATATATATATATCTGTGTGTGTGTGTGTGTGTATATATCTGTGTGAGTGTGTGTGTGAGTGAGCGTGTATATATACGTGTGTGAGTGTGTGTGTGTATATAAGTGTGTGTGTGTGTGTGTATATATATCTGTGTGTGTGTGTGTGTGTATATATATCTGTGTGTGTGTGTGCGACACAGTTGTCGTGCAGCAGGTGCTGGTTGTTGGAGATTTATTTAGAAACGACTGAAGCTCTCAGTCAGCTGTGAAGGCACCACGGAGCGAAGACCAGAACCCAGAGTGGGACCTCAGACCTCAGACCTCAGAGTCCTCGGTGGACCCGGAGAGTCCTGCAGGTTTTTGGATGATTCCCCTAAGGAGAGACTGAGGACATGGACGGACTCTGATCCTGATCCAGCTGAAGGTGAGAGACGATTTTGTCTGTTTATGTTTTATTCCACAATTATAATATCAATGTGTCAATAATGTGTTAATAACACGTTAATAACACGTTATTAACGTGTTATTAACATATGAATAACTTGTTATTGACTCCTACAATCTCCAGTTAACAGGATGAATGAAAAGTCGTTTTAATCAGGAGTCTCTCATGAAAAACACTGTCCTGGTGCATTGTGGGAGATGTAGGCTCCAGAGATTTGGACCAAAAGTCCAGATAACTTCTTTAAATATCTTTAAGGTTTTAACATCAGCTGAGAGATTAGATCGTCCTGTTTGTTATAATTATTATTATTTATACACTATTATATCAGGCCTCTCATATTGTTTATGTATAAAGAATATTATTTACACACCGTTATATGAGGACAGGAAGACAACATAAAAACCTGGAAATATTCATAAAAACATAAAGAACTGAAGTCAGTTTTATTTATATTGTATTTAACATTCAGCGGTGCAGTTCACTGGATTTGAACAGACGTGTTATTGATAGATGAAGTAGAGTTCAATAGAAACACTGAAGAACAACAGGGGAGGCGTCACTTCTCCTGAAATACACAAGACTTTATCTGTTATTATGAATATTAAGTGTGTGTGTGGCTGTAACTGTGGGGGGCAACTGGGGTTTAAATTTAGATTTCACTCACACACACACACATACTCACACACACGCACTCTTTAAGCCCCTCCCACCTGTCACAGAGGACTAAAGGTCAGCTGACTGCAGAAACACGCTGTCATTCATTCATCCTTAAAGGAACAGTTCAACATTTTATCCTCAGACATTCAGATTCATGCCTGTACAGCAACCAGTTAGCTTAGCTTAGCATAAACACTGAAAACTGTTAGCTTAGCATCAAGACTGCAAAACGGAGGGAAACCATTAGCTTAGTTTAGCATAAAGACTGGAAGCTGTTAGCTTAGCTTAGTTTAGCGTCAAGACTGGAAGCAGAAAGGTAACCGTTGACTTAGCGTAGCATACATTATGGAAACAGCTAGCTTAGCTTAGCCATCTAGGTGCCTCCACTACTGCACCTCACTTCTTTGACCTCCATTGATGCTTCTCACCTCACTAATGTGAGACTAATCAAATTACCTCGAAGTAAACAACACAAAGATAACATGAAGGTCTCGGGCCCCTGAACATGAAGGTCTCGGGCCCCTGAAGGCCCCGCCCCCTCCCGTCACCTGGCTGATATTTCAGCCAGGATCAGTAAATCAGCTGTTTTGGTGACAAATTAAAAATTAAGAGAATTCATATTTTCATTTCTGTCTGTGAATCTTGACTGACGGTGTAACCAATGAATGAGGAGCGCCACTGTAAGCCCCGCCCCCTTGCCTGCTGCTGTTTGCTCTTCAGAAAGAAAACAGACGAGACAAACAGACGAGAGTCCAAGTTACAACACGAGTCGACTGATTACAACTGTTTCTGGAGTTTGTGGTTCAGACTTCATGTTTTTATGTTTGTTGTTGAGGATCAACGGCGGCTCTGCAGGTAGGCCTCCGATCACCTGATCCTCTTCATCCTCTTCATCAATACCAACTAGTTCTATTGATTAGAGGAAATACCAACAGACCACAAACCAACTGGACGTTTATATCTTTATTTTTCTGTGAATTGATCATCAGTTTCAGCTCAGATTACTGAAACATCTGGACACAGTCTGATCTCTGTTGGACGGTAAATACAGTGAAACATGTCGGATGATGATGATGGTGATGATGTCATTCACTGTGGATCAATACGTGATGAAGAATAGAGACGAGTTAATGTCTGATAATCAGCTGATGAACACAGAGAGATAAACAGGAAGCTGAGCTCCAGAATATAAACTAACCTCTCAGAGCATCATCATCATCATCGTCATCATCTACTGACTGACTGAGAGAAACTACAGCACTGTGTAGCATAACGGTACTAATACCACACTATGTTACAGTAACAGTGTGTTAAATGTGACATCATCACCTGTCTGTCTCTCAGGGTCCATGTGATAGTGACATCATCACCTGTCTGTCTCTCAGAGTCCATCTGATAGTGACATCATCACCTGTCTGTCTCTCAGAGTCCATGTGATAGTGACATCATCACCTGTCTGTCTCTCAGGGTCCAGGTAAGAGTAACATCATCACCTGTCTGTCTCTCAGAGTCCATGTGATAGTGACATCATCACCTGTCTGTCTCTCAGAGTCCATGTGATAGTGACATCATCACCTGTCTGTCTCTCAGGGTCCAGGTGAGAGTGACATCATCACCTGTCTGTCTCTCAGGGTCCAGGTGAGAGTGACATCATCACCTGTCTGTCTCTCAGAGTCCAGGTGATAGTGACATCATCACCTGTCTGTCTCTCAGGGTCCAGGTGATAGTGACATCATCACCTGTCTGTCTCTCAGGGTCCAGGTGATAGTGACATCATCACCTGTCTGTCTCTCAGGGTCCAGGTGAGAGTGACATCGTCACCTGTCTGTCTCTCAGGGTCCAGGTGAGAGTGACATCGTCACCTGTCTGTCTCTCAGAGTCCAGGTGATAGTGACATCATCACCTGTCTGTCTCTCAGGGTCCAGGTGATAGTGACATCATCACCTGTCTGTCTCTCAGGGTCCAGGTGATAGTGACATCATCACCTGTCTGTCTCTCAGGGTCCAGGTGATAGTGACATCATCACCTGTCTGTCTCTCAGAGTCCAGAAGATAGTGACATCATCACCTGTCTGTCTCTCAGGGTCCAGGTGATAGTGACATCATCACCTGTCTGTCTCTCAGGGTCCAGGTGAGAGTGACATCATCACCTGTCTGTCTCTCAGAGTCCAGGTGATAGTGACATCATCACCTGTCTGTCTCTCAGGGTCCAGGTGAGAGTGACATCATCACCTGTCTGTCTCTCAGGGTCCAGGTGATAGTGACATCATCACCTGTCTGTCTCTCAGGGTCCAGGTGATAGTGACATCATCACCTGTCTGTCTCTCAGGGTCCAGGTGATAGTGACATCATCACCTGTCTGTCTCTCAGAGTCCAGGTGATAGTGACATCATCACCTGTCTGTCTCTCAGGGTCCAGGTGATAGTGACATCATCACCTGTCTGTCTCTCAGGGTCCAGGTGATAGTGACATCATCACCTGTCTGTCTCTCAGAGTCCAGGTGATAGTGACATCATCACCTGTCTGTCTCTCAGGGTCCAGGTGAGAGTGACATCATCACCTGTCTGTCTCTCAGGGTCCAGGTGATAGTGACATCATCACCTGTCTGTCTCTCAGGGTCCATGTGATAGTGACATCATCACCTGTCTGTCTCTCAGGGTCCAGGTAAGAGTAACATCATCACCTGTCTGTCTCTCAGAGTCCATGTGATAGTGACATCATCACCTGTCTGTCTCTCAGAGTCCAGGTGATAGTGACATCATCACCTGTCTGTCTCTCAGGGTCCAGGTGATAGTGACATCATCACCTGTCTGTCTCTCAGGGTCCAGGTGATAGTGACATCATCACCTGTCTGTCTCTCAGGGTCCAGGTGATAGTGACATCATCACCTGTCTGTCTCTCAGAGTCCAGGTGATAGTGACATCATCACCTGTCTGTCTCTCAGGGTCCAGGTGATAGTGACATCATCACCTGTCTGTCTCTCAGGGTCCATGTGATAGTGACATCATCACCTGTCTGTCTCTCAGGGTCCAGGTAAGAGTAACATCATCACCTGTCTGTCTCTCAGAGTCCATGTGATAGTGACATCATCACCTGTCTGTCTCTCAGAGTCCAGGTGATAGTGACATCATCACCTGTCTGTCTCTCAGGGTCCAGGTGATAGTGACATCATCACCTGTCTGTCTCTCAGGGTCCAGGTGATAGTGACATCATCACCTGTCTGTCTCTCAGGGTCCAGGTGATAGTGACATCATCACCTGTCTGTCTCTCAGAGTCCAGGTGATAGTGACATCATCACCTGTCTGTCTCTCAGGGTCCATGTGATAGTGACATCATCACCTGTCTGTCTCTCAGGGTCCAGGTGATAGTGACATCATCACCTGTCTGTCTCTCAGGGTCCAGGTGATAGTGACATCATCACCTGTCTGTCTGCTCTGGTGTCTCTCTGCTGATGGAGCCTCGGGCCACGGTGTTACCATGGAAACACTGCATCCACCTGACTCTGCTCCTGGTCCAGCTGAGTTCACCTGAAGGTAAAATGTGATGCTATCATGTTAGCATTGCGTGGCTAAAGGCTAACTTCTGTCTCATAGCCTTTCTTTGAACTCACAGAAACACTGGATCCTACATGTCCAGAGTTTCATCAGCGCATCGTTATCCTTTAATCTGCTGCTAATGTTCTCCATTCATCCATTTGTGGGGAGTGAAAACAAAGATTAGAAAACACTGAAAAATATGGCCGTTATAATTTGTGTCACTCCAACAACCAGCTAACAGATTATTGACAAATAAAATCATCAGAAACTTGACATTTAAAGAGTTCGTCACTACAGATGCTTAAATAAAATAATTTTAACACACGAGATCCAAAATGTACTGTGATGACATCACTGTGACGTCATCAGGGGTGACGACGTTTGAACATTTCCTTTCTTCAGTGGAAACTTCCTGTCGGATCCTGAGGTGTAACTCTGACTTTGTGGCTGCGACGTTGGACCTTGGGAGCAGCGCCGGAGGAGGAGCAGCAGGAGGAGGAGGTGGAGCAGCAGGAGGAGGAGGCGGAGCAGGAGGAGGAGGAGGAGGTTACTGCAGTGCCCTGCGCTCCTACGCCATGT
Organism: Anarhichas minor; assembly: GCF_050575085.1. Classification (NCBI taxonomy): domain Eukaryota; kingdom Metazoa; phylum Chordata; class Actinopteri; order Perciformes; family Anarhichadidae; genus Anarhichas; species Anarhichas minor. Next base: position 383,156 of record NW_027466512.1, read on the forward strand.
GCACCAGGCGGATGGCGCGGGCGTGTCGCGGCGACCTGGCGTACCACTCGGCGGTTCAGGGCATCGAGGACCTGCTGATCCAGCACCGATGCCCGCGGGCCGGACCCACCGCCCAGCCGCGGCCCCCGCCTCAGGGCACGCTGTCGGGGGACGCCTGCCTCTACGAGAGGAGCCTCCTCACCAGAGAGGGCCGGGCGCCCGAGTACCTGCACTGCGGTGTGTTCGGAGACCCGCACGTCCGGACCTTCAACAACGACTTCCAGACATGTGCGGTGCGGGGGGCGTGGCCTCTCATAGACAACGAGTACCTGTACGTGCAGGCCACCAGCGCGCCGGCGAGAGGGGGGACGCACGCCACTGCGCTCACCAAGGTGAGTCACGCAGTGATGTCAGAGGTGAAGTTGTGTTTGATTATTATCAGACTATGAAACCAAGACTCGTCTCTCCTCAGATCACCATCATCTTTAAGAACTGGCGTCAGTGCATCGATCAGCAGCTGTACCAGGCAGAGCTCGACAACGTCCCCGCCGCGTTTGCCGATGGCTCGGTGTCGAGCGGCGAGCGGCGAGGTCACCGCAGCCTGACGGTCCGGACTCAGAGCCCCGGGCGACACGCAGAGATCCGAGCGGCTCACATCGGCACTCTGCTGGTGGTGCGTCAGAGCGGACGTTCGCTCGGCCTATCGGTCCTCTCGCCGCGCGGCGTGGTGGAGGCCTTCGGGCCCGAGCAGGACCTGCAGCTGTGCGTGTGGGGATGCCCCGCCTCCCAGATGCTCAACACGCTCCGCCCACCGCAGCCGCCGCCGCCGGACTCGTACTCTGCCACCGGCGCTCGGGCTCACTGCGCCGCGTTGCTTCCTGCCAGAGACGTCTACTACCAGGCCTGCGTGTTCGACCTGATCACCAGCGGAGACCTGAACTCCAGTGCGGCGGCTGTCAGCGCGCTACAGGACGCTAGAAACATGATCTCTGACGCGCAGAGAGTTCACCTGCAGCCAGTCGCCGCTGCCGAGCAACACCGAGCACCACTGCTGCTGCTGCTCGGCATGCTGGGAGCTCTGACCACGGACCTCTGTTGAACTGGACGATGACGTCACTCTAACACAGCGTGTGTCATGTGACTGCAGCAGGTCCAACATGGCCGGTTTAGAGACTTTAACCCTGGGCCTGGACCTGATCCTGGATCAGAGCTGCTGAAGCTCTTTTGTATCAGATGAAAAGATGTAAACTGATAATAAAAGTCTGAATGTTAAAGAGTTTGAACCTGATCTGTTTCTGTTTTTGTTTTTTATTGTCACATCTGAAAATGTTCCGCCGGCTGAAAGCGAAGCACAAAACGTCTTTTGCTTTCCTGATAAAGTTATTGTGAGCTTCAGAGCCTTCAGAGCTGGAGGACATATATTCTCATGGTCTATATATTCACATCCTGTTCCTCTGTGTTTATCAGCAGGTAAACTGGACACGTGATGTAACACGTTCAAGTTCAACACACGTGTTTAAAGTTAGAACTGTTGCAGATACTCTCATAGACAACGAGTACCTGTACGTGCAGGCCACCAGCGCGCCGGCGAGAGGGGGGACGGGACGCACGACACTGCGCTCACCAAGGTGAATCACGCAGTGATGTCAGAGGTGAAGTTGTGTTTGATTATTATCAGACTATGAAACCAAGACTCGTCTCTCCTCAGATCACCATCATCTTTAAGAACTGGCGTCATAAATATCAGCTGTCATTAGTCACCTCCGTCACCAGGAAATATACCGAGCCAGGAGCTACAGGTGAATCATGACCTCCGTCTGACAGGAGCAGGAAGTGGGGGTGGTGGTGGGGGTGGTAGGGTTATACTTCCGACACATGGGGGTGCATGACACATGAGTCATGGCCTGAACTTCATTCATCCAGAGGGGAAAATACAGTTACTATTAACTCACTGACATGGGAAGAGATCGTCATCACATTCACTGTTCAACCCTCTACTTGGAGACGACACGGCTAATAGCTAGCTAGTATTGTTGTTAAACATACTATACAATTGTATATACTGTTTGTTATTGTCGTAGAATCTTGCTAGCATAACGTTAGCTTTATGCTAGTGTTGCGCTAATTAAGATTTAGTAAGAGTATTGATATTGATTTGGAGATGACGACATGGCTAAAAGCTAGCTAGACTTCTTGTTTAACAAGCTGTCAAATTATATTTACTGTTTGTTACTGACTTCTTGAATCTTGCAAGCATAACATTAGCTTTTCCATAGATAAACTAAAGGTTTCTATAGGCGGAAAAGACTAGAAATATCTAACTTCGCCAAGTCGTATCTAAGGTCCGTGCTATTTACTGGGGCACTGAACAACAATAACATTGCATCAGAACATCATGCGATGCTTATGATTGTTCCAGGTATTAGGAACAAAAAACTAACCACATATATTTAGTTGTGAAACACATTAATTATAAATGAAAGTTCTTAAGTGACCATGGAAGAAGCAGGATAATGCCCTTTAAGGCAGTGGTCTCCAACATTTTTTGCACCACGGACCGGTTTCATGTAAGACAATATTTTCACGGACCGGCATTCAAGGTGTGGTGGAAAAACACGACGAAATAAAATGATACGATCGGCATGAAAACAAATATAAAATGCGTAAATAAATACAACTCACAATAACGCTGAATCAGTGGAGCCCTGAGCTTGTTTCTCTGCAACGAGGCTGATGAAATTGCGAGAGAATCCGGTCATTTTTCAAAATAAAACTTCTTTCAGACTCTGATAATCAATAAAACGGAAATAATATAATATTTATTCTTTCTGTGCGGCCAGGTACCAAATGATCCACGGCCCGGTACCGGTCCGCGGCCCGGCGTTTGGGGGTGTCTTTTATGTTCATATGTCTCAATATGTCTTATTATGTTCATGATATGTCTCAATATGTCATGATATGTCTCATTATGTCATGATATGTCTCATTATGTCATGATATGTCTCATTATGTTCATATGTCTCATTATGTTCATGATATGTCTCATTCAGTGGTGTATAAAGTACCCAAAAGCCATACTTGAGTAAAAGTAAAGATACCTTACTGGAAAATGAATCCATCCATCCATCCATCCATTTTCCTCTGCTTATCCGGGGTCGGGTCATGGTGGCAACAGGCCAAGCAGGCTGACCCAGACCTCCCTCTCACCGGCAACATGTTCCAGCTCATTCTGGGGGATCCTGAGGCGTTCCCAGGCCAGCTGGGAGATGTAATCCCTCCAGCGTGTTCTGGGTCTTCCCCGGGGTCTCTTCCCAGTTGGACGTGCCTGGAAAACCTCCAGTGGGAGGCGTCCAGGAGGCATCCTAATTAGATGCCCGAACCACCTCAGCTGACTCCTTTCGACGCGAAGGAGTAGCGGCTCGACTCCATCCACTCCGTCCCCACCTGGAGGGAGCAATCCACCGGTTTCCGGCAGAGAACCATGGCCTCAGATTTGGAGGTGCTAACTCTCATCCCCTCATCCACTTCACACTCGGCTGCAAACCGCCCCAGTGAATGCTGGAGGTCATGATCCGAGGAGGCTAACAGGACCACATCATCTGCAAACAACAGAGAGGCGATCCCGAGATCCCCGAACCTGACGTTCTCCGCCCCCAGGCTGCGCCTAGATATCCTGTCCGTGAAAGTCACGAACAGGACCGGTGACAAAGGGCAGCCCTGGCGGAGGCCAACACCCACCGGGAACATGTCTGACTTATTGCCAAGAATGCGGACACAGCTCCTACTGCAGTCGTACAGAGACCGGATCGCCCGTTGCAACGGGTCCGGCACCCCATACTCCCGCAGCACCCCCCACAAGAACCCCCGAGGGACCCGGTCGAAATCCTTCTCCAAGGCCACAAAGCACATGTAGACTGGTTGGGCAAACTCCCAGAACCCCTCCAGTAGTCTTGCGAGGGTAAAGAGCTGGTCCACCATTCCACGGCCGGGACGGAATCCGCACTGCTCCTCTTGAATCTGAGGTTCGACAAATGGTCAGAGCCTCCTTTCCAGCACCCTGGCATAAGCCTTCCCCGGGAGGCTGAGTAGTGTGATACCCCCGGTGGTGGTCCCCCCTTTTTGAAGATGGGAACCACCACCCCGGTCTGCCAGTCCATGGGCACTGATCCCGACCCCCATGCGACATTGTCAGCCAGGACAGCCCAACCATGTCCAGCGCTTTCAGCATCTCAGGGCGGATCTCATCCACCCCCGGTGCCTTGCCATCAAGGAGCTTTTTAACTACCTCAGCGGCCTCTGCCAGGGATATGGGTGAGCCTCCCCCTAGATCTTCAGGCGCTGCCTCCTCTGCAGAGGACATGTTGGTCGGGTTTAGGAGTTCCTCAAAGTGCTCTTTCCACCGCCCGACGATGTCCCCCGTCCGGGTCAGCAGTCCCCCCCCCCCTGCTGAGAACAGCCTGGGGTAAGCCCTGCTTTCCCTTCCTGAGCCGTCGGATGGTTTGCCAGAACCTCCTTGAGGCCAACCGAAAGTTCTTCTCCATGGCCTCCCCGAACTCCTCCCATGCCCGAGTTTTAGCATTCACGACCACCGCAGCTACAGCCCTTCTGGTGCCGGTACCTGTCAGCTGACTCCAAATGACTCCAGTAAAAGTAAAAGTCACCTATTAAAATACTACTTGAGTAAAAGTCTTAAAGTATCTGATATTTATTGTACTTAAGTATCAAAAGTAATTTTCTGATATTAAATGTACTTAAGTATTGAAAGTAAAAGTACAAGTAAATGCTGTTAATAAAAAAGCAAAGCGTCAGAATTTTGAGAATTATGAAGTTTATTCTTTTAAGTGCTGTGGCACCGTGACCAAGGACATGGAGCTGTGTTGAACATAATTGGTTTGGCTGTGATCCATCCAGGAGCAACAATGTTCAACATAACATATTGTACATAAGTATACTTTTGCATCTACTATGAACTTATCATCATAACTCTCCGAAAAGCAATATGACACTATGAAGGAGTTGTAACAGTGCGTTTATAAGTATGCTCATTCCGACTAGAGGATGTAGAGGGCAAATGCATAATATTGTGTTCAGCAAAAAATATCCACTTGATGCATCAGGTCAGTGTTGTGAGAAAGGACACCTGCCTTGTGAACTCCAATGGGCCTGATTTGAACACAAAGGTTTTGCTCAAGCTGAATCTGCAATTGGGCGACTGCTACCATCATAACTCCATCTGATCATCCACAAAATGACTCAAATATCAAAACATGATCAATACTAAAGCAGCACCGAAAGTAACAACCCAGTCATTACTTGAAACTGAAAAATGTCCTGTTCATCTTCAAAAGAAGTTGGTTTTCAAAATTGCGAGAATTCAGTCTCGCTCTTCTTGGGCTGTAGACTAGTCCTGCGATGCTAAACAGCCTTTCACAGGCCGCTGAGGCAGGTAGAGGTGTGTTCAGCTTCACAGACAGCTTGCGCACAGCTGGGAAGGATTCCCCTAATGCTAACCCTAATGCTAACACTAATGCTAACCCTAATGCTAACCCTAATGCTGCGCTCTCGCGGCTCCTGTCAATCCTATGGTGTGGTGGCTAGCTAACGTTAAGTTAGCTAACGTTAGCCAACTAGTGCTGCAATGATTATAGCTAAGATGACTCAAATCAACAAAATCTCACAACTGTCAACACTTCCTCAGCTCACTAACTCGCTAGCGATCCACGGGTGTTGGTCTTCGTCACCACCGTAGATTGTTTCGGGAGTAGCAGGTGCTTCCATTTCTGCTTCCATCATGAAATCAGTCATCGTAGAGTGGAATTATACTCATGTAGGATTGCTAGCTAGCATCCTGGGCATCACTGGGAATCAAAACACCGCGGCTTTGAGAGCACTTGTTTGCAATTGCGCATTAACGTGATTAACCAATGATTTAACTTGTAAGCTAGGACCACTGATTCGCCAAACCTGCTTGCTTGCAGTCTCTGTTCCACCACAGTCCCCGACGTTGGTCTCATGATTCATTTTTTTTTCTAAAGATAGATTTGATTTTGTAGCGAGTAACGAAGGTTTCAGGGGAAATGTATCGGAGTCAAAGTATCAGTTTTCTTTGCAAAATGTAGTGAAGTAAAAGTAAAAGTCAACAGAAATATAAATAGTAAAGTAAATCAAAAAAAAAACGACTTAAGTACAGTAACGAAGTATTTCTACTTCGTTACTATACACCACTGGTCTCATGTCATGATACGTCTCATTATATCATGATACGTCTCATTATATCATGATACGTCTCATTATATCATGATACGTCTCATTATATCATGATACACCTCATTATATCATGATATGTCTCATTATGTTCATATGTCTCATTATGTCATGATATGTCTCATTATGTTCATTATATGTCTCATTATGTCATGATATTTCTCATGTTTATGATATGTCTCATTATGTCATGATATGTCTCATTATGTTCGTGATATGTCTCATTATGTCATGTGTCTCATTATGTTCATGATATGTCTCATTATGTTCATGATATTTCTCATTATGTTCATATGTCTCATTATGTCATGATATGTCTTATTATGTTCATTATATGTCTCATTATGTCATGATATTTCTCATGTTTATGATATGTCTCATTATGTCATGATATGTCTCATTATGTTCGTGATATGTCTCATTATGTCATGTGTCTCATTATGTTCATGATATGTCTCATTATGTTCATGATATGTCTCATTATGTTCATATGTCTCATTATGTCATGATGTGTCTCATTATGTTCATGATATGTCTCATTATGTTCATATGTCTCATTATGTTCATGATATGTCTCATTGTGTTCATGATATGTCTCATTATGTTCATGATATGTCTCATTATGTCATGATGTGTCTCATTATGTTCGTGATATGTCTCATTATGTCATGTGTCTCATTATGTTCATGATATGTCTCATTATGTTCATATGTCTCATTATGTCATATGTCTCATTATGTTCATATGTCTCATTATGTCATGATATGTCTCATTATGTTCATTATCTGTCTCATTATGTCATGATATTTCTCATGTTTATGATATGTCTCATTATGTCATGATATGTCTCATTATGTTCGTGATATGTCTCATTATGTCATGTGTCTCATTATGTTCATGATATGTCTCATTATGTCATGATATGTCTCATTATGTTCGTGATATGTCTCATTATGTCATGTGTCTCATTATGTTCATGATATGTCTCATTATGTTCATGATATGTCTCATTATGTTCATATGTCTCATTATGTCATGATGTGTCTCATTATGTTCATGATATGTCTCATTATGTTCATATGTCTCATTATGTTCATGATATGTCTCATTGTGTTCATGATATGTCTCATTATGTTCATGATATGTCTCATTATGTTCATATGTCTCATTATGTTCATGATATGTCTCATTATGTCATGATGTGTCTCATTATGTTCATGATATGTCTCATTATGTTTATATGTCTCATTATGTTCATGATATGTCTCATTATGTTCATATGTCTCATTATGTTCATGATATGTCTCATTATGTTCATGATATGTCTCATTATGTCATGATGTGTCTCATTATGTTCATGATATGTCTCATTATGTTCATATGTCTCATTATGTTCATGATATGTCTCATTGTGTTCATGATATGTCTCATTATGTTCATGATATGTCTCATTATGTTCATGATATGTCTCATGGTTTTCATGATATGTCTCATTATGTCATGATATGTCTCATTATGTTCATGATATGTCTCATTATGTTCATATGTCTCATTATGTTCATGATATGTCTCATTATGTTCATGATATGTCTCATTATGTCATGATATGTCTCATTATGTTCATATGTCTCATTATGTCATATGTCTCATTATGTTCATATGTCTCATTATGTCATGATATGTCTCATTATGTTCATTATATGTCTCATTATGTCATGATATTTCTCATGTTTATGATATGTCTCATTATGTCATGATATGTCTCATTATGTTCGTGATATGTCTCATTATGTCATGTGTCTCATTATGTTCATGATATGTCTCATTATGTTCATGATATGTCTCATTATGTTCATATGTCTCATTATGTCATGATGTGTCTCATTATGTTCATGATATGTCTCATTATGTTCATATGTCTCATTATGTTCATGATATGTCTCATTATGTTCATGATATGTCTCATTATGTTCATGATATGTCTCATTATGTTCATGTCTCATTATGTTCATGATATGTCTCATTATGTTCATGATATGTCTCATTATGTTCATATGTCATTATGTTCATGATATGTCTCATTATGTTCATATGTCTCATTATGTTCATGATATGTCTCATTATGTTCATGATATGTCTCATTATTTCATGATGTGTCTCATTATGTTCATGATATGTCTCATTATGTTCATATGTCTCATTATGTTCATGATATGTCTCATTGTGTTCATAATATGTCTCATTATGTTCATGATATGTCTCATTATGTTCATGATATGTCTCATTGTTTTCATGATATGTCTCATTATGTCATGATGTGTCTCATTATGTTCGTGATATGTCTCATTATGTCATGTGTCTCATTATGTTCATATGTCTCATTATGTTCATATGTCTCATTATGTCATGATATGTCTCATTATGTTCATATGTCTCATTATGTCATGATATGTCTCATTATGTTCGTGATATGTCTCATTATGTCATGTGTCTCATTATGTTCATGATATGTCTCATTATGTTCATATGTCTCATTATGTCATGATGTGTCTCATTATGTTCATGATATGTCTCATTATGTTCATATGTCTCATTATGTTCATGATATGTCTCATTGTGTTCATGATATGTCTCATTATGTTCATGATATGTCTCATTATGTTCATATGTCTCATTATGTTCATGATATGTCTCATTATGTCATGATGTGTCTCATTATGTTCATGATATGTCTCATTATGTTCACATGTCTCATTATGTTCATGATATGTCTAATTATGTTCATATGTCTCATTATGTTCATGATATGTCTCATTATGTCATGATGTGTCTCATTATGTTCATGATATGTCTCATTATGTTCATATGTCTCATTATGTTCATGATATGTCTCATTGTGTTCATGATATGTCTCATTATGTTCATGATATGTCTCATGGTTTTCATGATATGTCTCATTATGTCATGATATGTCTCATTATGTTCATGATATGTCTCATTATGTTCATATGTCTCATTATGTTCATGATATGTCTCATTATGTCCATGATATGTCTCATTATGTCATGATATGTCTCATGTTCATATGTCTCATTATGTCATGATATGTCTCATTATGTTCATATGTCTCATTATATCATGATATGTCTCATTATGTTCGTGATATGTCTCATTATGTCATGTGTCTCATTATGTTCATGATATGTCTCATTATGTTCATGATATGTCTCATTATGTTCATATGTCTCATTATGTCATGATGTGTCTCATTATGTTCATGATATGTCTCATTATGTTCATGATATGTCTCATTTTGTTCATGTCTCATTATGTTCATGATATGTCTCATTATGTCATGATGTGTCTCATTATGTTCATATGTCTCATTATGTTCATATGTCTCATTATGTTCATGATATGTCTCATTATGTTCATATGTCTCATTATGTTCATGATATGTCTCATTATGTTCATGATATGTCTCATTATGTCATGATGTGTCTCATTATGTTCATGATATGTCTCATTATGTTCATATGTCTCATTATGTTCATGATATGTCTCATTGTGTTCATGATATGTCTCATTATGTCATGATATTTCTCATGTTGATGATATGTCTCATTATGTCATGATATGTCTCATTATGTTCATGATATGTCTCATTATGTTCATGATATGTCTCATTATGTTCATATGTCTCATTATGTTCATGATATGTCTCATTATGTTCATGATATGTCTCATTATGTCATGATGTGTCTCATTATGTTCATGATATGTCTCATTATGTTCATATGTCTCATTATGTCATGATATGTCTCATTATGTTCATTATATGTCTCATTATGTCATGATATTTCTCATGTTTATGATATGTCTCATTATGTCATGATATGTCTCATTATGTTCATGATATGTCTCATTATGTTCATATGTCTCATTATGTCATGATGTGTCTCATTATGTTCATGATATGTCTCATTATGTTCATATGTCTCATTATGTTCATGATATGTCTCATTGTGTTCATGATATGTCTCATTATGTTCATGATATGTCTCATTATGTTCATATGTCTCATTATGTTCATGATATGTCTCATTATGTCATGATGTGTCTCATTATGTTCGTGATATGTCTCATCATGTCATGTGTCTCATTATGTTCATGATATGTCTCATTATGTTCATATGTCTCATTATGTCATGATATGTCTCATTATGTTCATATGTCTCATTATGTCATGATATGTCTCATTATGTTCATTATATGTCTCATTATGTCATGATATTTCTCATGTTTATGATATGTCTCATTATGTCATGATATGTCTCATTATGTTCGTGATATGTCTCATTATGTCATGTGTCTCATTATGTTCATGATATGTCTCATTATGTCATGATATGTCTCATTATGTTCGTGATATGTCTCATTATGTCATGTGTCTCATTATGTTCATGATATGTCTCATTATGTTCATGATATGTCTCATTATGTTCATATGTCTCATTATGTCATGATGTGTCATGTTCATGATATGTCTCATTATGTTCATATGTCTCATTATGTTCATGATATGTCTCATTGTGTTCATGATATGTCTCATTATGTTCATGATATGTCTCATTATGTTCATATGTCTCATTATGTTCATGATATGTCTCATTATGTCATGATGTGTCTCATTATGTTCATGATATGTCTCATTATGTTCATATGTCTCATTATGTTCATGATATGTCTCATTATGTTCATATGTCTCATTATGTTCATGATATGTCTCATTATGTTCATGATATGTGTCATTATGTCATGATGTGTCTCATTATGTTCATGATATGTCTCATTATGTTCATATGTCTCATTATGTTCATGATATGTCTCATTGTGTTCATGATATGTCTCATTATGTTCATGATATGTCTCATTATGTTCATGATATGTCTCATGGTTTTCATGATATGTCTCATTATGTCATGATATGTCTCATTATGTTCATGATATGTCTCATTATGTTCATATGTCTCATTATGTTCATGATATGTCTCATTATGTTCATGATATGTCTCATTATGTCATGATATGTCTCATTATGTTCATATGTCTCATTATGTCATATGTCTCATTATGTTCATATGTCTCATTATGTCATGATATGTCTCATTATGTTCATTATATGTCTCATTATGTCATGATATTTCTCATGTTTATGATATGTCTCATTATGTCATGATATGTCTCATTATGTTCGTGATATGTCTCATCATGTCATGTGTCTCATTATGTTCATGATATGTCTCATTATGTTCATATGTCTCATTATGTCATGATGTGTCTCATTATGTTCATGATATGTCTCATTATGTTCATATGTCTCATTATGTTCATGATATGTCTCATTATGTTCATGATATGTCTCATTATGTTCATGATATGTCTCATTATGTTCATGTCTCATTATGTTCATGATATGTCTCATTATGTTCATGATATGTCTCATTATGTTCATATGTCTCATGTTCATGATATGTCTCATTATGTTCGTGATATGTCTCATTATGTCATGTGTCTCATTATGTTCATATGTCTCATTATGTTCATATGTCTCATTATGTCATGATATGTCTCATTATGTTCATATGTCTCATTATGTCATGATATGTCTCATTATGTTCGTGATATGTCTCATTATGTCATGTGTCTCATTATGTTCATGATATGTCTCATTATGTTCATGATATGTCTCATTATGTCATGATGTGTCTCATTATGTTCATGATATGTCTCATTATGTTCATATGTCTCATTATGTTCATGATATGTCTCATTGTGTTCATGATATGTCTCATTATGTTCATGATATGTCTCATTATGTTCATATGTCTCATTATGTTCATGATATGTCTCATTATGTCATGATGTGTCTCATTATGTTCATGATATGTCTCATTATGTTCACATGTCTCATTATGTTCATGATATGTCTAATCATGTTCATATGTCTCATTATGTTCATGATATGTCTCATTGTGTTCATGATATGTCTCATTATGTTCATGATATGTCTCATGGTTTTCATGATATGTCTCATTATGTCATGATATGTCTCATTATGTTCATGATATGTCTCATTATGTTCATATGTCTCATTATGTTCATGATATGTCTCATTATGTCCATGATATGTCTCATTATGTCATGATATGTCTCATTATGTTCATATGTCTCATTATGTCATGATATGTCTCATTATGTTCATATGTCTCATTATATCATGATATGTCTCATTATGTTCGTGATATGTCTCATTATGTCATGTGTCTCATTATGTTCATGATATGTCTCATTATGTTCATGATATGTCTCATTATGTTCATATGTCTCATTATGTCATGATGTGTCTCATTATGTTCATGATATGTCTCATTATGTTCATATGTCTCATTATGTTCATGATATGTCTCATTATGTTCATGATATGTCTCATTATGTTCATGATATGTCTCATTATGTTCATGTCTCATTATGTTCATGATATGTCTCATTATGTCATGATGTGTCTCATTATGTTCATATGTCTCATTATGTTCATATGTCTCATTATGTTCATGATATGTCTCATTATGTTCATATGTCTCATTATGTTCATGATATGTCTCATTATGTTCATGATATGTCTCATTATGTCATGATGTGTCTCATTATGTTCATGATATGTCTCATTATGTCATGATATTTCTCATGTTTATGATATGTCTCATTATGTCATGATATGTCTCATTATGTTCATGATATGTCTCATTATGTTCATATGTCTCATTATGTCATGATGTGTCTCATTATGTTCATGATATGTCTCATTATGTTCATATGTCTCATTATGTTCATGATATGTCTCATTGTGTTCATGATATGTCTCATTATGTTCATGATATGTCTCATTATGTTCATATGTCTCATTATGTTCATGATATGTCTCATTATGTCATGATGTGTCTCATTATGTTCGTGATATGTCTCATCATGTCATGTGTCTCATTATGTTCATGATATGTCTCATTATGTTCATATGTCTCATTATGTCATGATATGTCTCATTATGTTCATATGTCTCATTATGTCATGATATGTCTCATTATGTTCATTATATGTCTCATTATGTCATGATATTTCTCATGTTTATGATATGTCTCATTATGTCATGTGTCTCATTATGTTCATGATATGTCTCATTATGTCATGATATGTCTCATTATGTTCGTGATATGTCTCATTATGTCATGTGTCTCATTATGTTCATGATATGTCTCATTATGTTCATGATATGTCTCATTATGTTCATATGTCTCATTATGTCATGATGTGTCATTATGTTCATGATATGTCTCATTATGTTCATATGTCTCATTATGTTCATGATATGTCTCATTGTGTTCATGATATGTCTCATTATGTTCATGATATGTCTCATTATGTTCATATGTCTCATTATGTTCATGATATGTCTCATTATGTCATGATGTGTCTCATTATGTTCATGATATGTCTCATTATGTTCATATGTCTCATTATGTTCATGATATGTCTCATTATGTTCATATGTCTCATTATGTTCATGATATGTCTCATTATGTTCATGATATGTGTCATTATGTCATGATGTGTCTCATTATGTTCATGATATGTCTCATTATGTTCATATGTCTCATTATGTTCATGATATGTCTCATTGTGTTCATGATATGTCTCATTATGTTCATGATATGTCTCATTATGTTCATGATATGTCTCATGGTTTTCATGATATGTCTCATTATGTCATGATATGTCTCATTATGTTCATGATATGTCTCATTATGTTCATATGTCTCATTATGTTCATGATATGTCTCATTATGTTCATGATATGTCTCATTATGTCATGATATGTCTCATTATGTTCATATGTCTCATTATGTCATATGTCTCATTATGTTCATATGTCTCATTATGTCATGATATGTCTCATTATGTTCATTATATGTCTCATTATGTCATGATATTTCTCATGTTTATGATATGTCTCATTATGTCATGATATGTCTCATTATGTTCGTGATATGTCTCATCATGTCATGTGTCTCATTATGTTCATGATATGTCTCATTATGTTCATATGTCTCATTATGTCATGATGTGTCTCATTATGTTCATGATATGTCTCATTATGTTCATATGTCTCATTATGTTCATGATATGTCTCATTATGTTCATGATATGTCTCATTATGTTCATGTCTCATTATGTTCATGATATGTCTCATTATGTTCATGATATGTCTCATTATGTTCATATGTCTCATGTTCATGATATGTCTCATTATGTTCGTGATATGTCTCATTATGTCATGTGTCTCATTATGTTCATATGTCTCATTATGTTCATATGTCTCATTATGTCATGATATGTCTCATTATGTTCATATGTCTCATTATGTCATATGTCTCATTATGTTCGTGATATGTCTCATTATGTCATGTGTCTCATTATGTTCATGATATGTCTCATTATGTTCATGATATGTCTCATTATGTTCATATGTCTCATTATGTCATGATGTGTCTCATTATGTTCATGATATGTCTCATTATGTTCATATGTCTCATTATGTTCATGATATGTCTCATTGTTTTCATGATATGTCTCATTATGTTCATGATATGTCTCATTATGTTCATATGTCTCATTATGTTCATGATATGTCTCATTATGTCATGATGTGTCTCATTATGTTCATGATATGTCTCATTATGTTCACATGTCTCATTATGTTCATGATATGTCTAATTATGTTCATATGTCTCATTATGTTCATGATATGTCTCATTGTGTTCATGATATGTCTCATTATGTTCATGATATGTCTCATGGTTTTCATGATATGTCTCATTATGTCATGATATGTCTCATTATGTTCATGATATGTCTCATTATGTTCATATGTCTCATTATGTTCATGATATGTCTCATTATGTCCATGATATGTCTCATTATGTCATGATATGTCTCATTATGTTCATATGTCTCATTATGTCATGATATGTCTCATTATGTTCATATGTCTCATTATATCATGATATGTCTCATTATGTTCGTGATATGTCTCATTATGTCATGTGTCTCATTATGTTCATGATATGTCTCATTATGTTCATGATATGTCTCATTATGTTCATATGTCTCATTATGTCATGATGTGTCTCATTATGTTCATGATATGTCTCATTATGTTCATATGTCTCATTATGTTCATGATATGTCTCATTATGTTCATGATATGTCTCATTATGTTCATGTCTCATTATGTTCATGATATGTCTCATTATGTCATGATGTGTCTCATTATGTTCATATGTCTCATTATGTTCATATGTCTCATTATGTTCATATGTCTCATTATGTTCATGATATGTCTCATTATGTTCATGATATGTCTCATTATGTCATGATGTGTCTCATTATGTTCATGATATGTCTCATTATGTTCATATGTCTCATTATGTTCATGATATGTCTCATTGTGTTCATGATATGTCTCATTATGTCATGATATTTCTCATGTTTATGATATGTCTCATTATGTCATGATATGTCTCATTATGTTCATGATATGTCTCATTATGTCATGATGTGTCTCATTATGTTCGTGATATGTCTCATTATGTCATGTGTCTCATTATGTTCATGATATGTCTCATTATGTTCATATGTCTCATTATGTCATGATATGTCTCATTATGTTCATATGTCTCATTATGTCATGATATGTCTCATTATGTTCATTATATGTCTCATTATGTCATGATATTTCTCATGTTTATGATATGTCTCATTATGTCATGATATGTCTCATTATGTTCATGATATGTCTCATTATGTCATGTGTCTCATTATGTTCATGATATGTCTCATTATGTCATGATATGTCTCATTATGTTCATATGTCTCATTATGTCATGATGTGTCTCATTATGTTCATGATATGTCTCATTATGTTCATATGTCTCATTATGTTCATGATATGTCTCATTATGTTCATGATATGTCTCATGTTCATGATATGTCTCATTATGTTCATGTCTCATTATGTTCATGATATGTCTCATTATGTCATGATGTGTCTCATTATGTTCATATGTCTCATTATGTTCATATGTCTCATTATGTTCATGATATGTCTCATTATGTTCATATGTCTCATTATGTTCATGATATGTCTCATTATGTTCATGATATGTCTCATTATGTCATGATGTGTCTCATTATGTTCATGATATGTCTCATTATGTTCATATGTCTCATTATGTTCATGATATGTCTCATTGTGTTCATGATATGTCTCATTATGTCATGATATTTCTCATGTTTATGATATGTCTCATTATGTCATGATGTGTCTCATTATGTTCATGATATGTCTCATTATGTTCATATGTCTCATTATGTTCATGATATGTCTCATTGTGTTCATGATATGTCTCATTATGTTCATGATATGTCTCATTATGTTCATATGTCTCATTATGTTCATGATATGTCTCATTATGTCATGATGTGTCTCATTATGTTCATGATATGTCTCATTATGTTCACATGTCTCATTATGTTCATGATATGTCTCATTGTGTTCATGATATGTCTCATTATGTTCATGATATGTCTCATGGTTTTCATGATATGTCTCATTATGTCATGATATGTCTCATTATGTTCATGATATGTCTCATTATGTTCATATGTCTCATTATGTTCATGATATGTCTCATTATGTCATGATATGTCTCATTATGTTCATATGTCTCATTATATCATGATATGTCTCATTATGTTCGTGATATGTCTCATTATGTCATGTGTCTCATTATGTTCATGATATGTCTCATTATGTTCATGATATGTGTCATTATGTCATGATGTGTCTCATTATGTTCATGATATGTCTCATTATGTTCATATGTCTCATTATGTTCATGATATGTCTCATTGTGTTCATGATATGTCTCATTATGTTCATGATATGTCTCATTATGTTCATGATATGTCTCATGGTTTTCATGATA
The DNA here is from genome assembly GCF_050575085.1 of Anarhichas minor. NCBI lineage: Eukaryota > Metazoa > Chordata > Actinopteri > Perciformes > Anarhichadidae > Anarhichas > Anarhichas minor. Next base: position 400,504 of record NW_027466512.1, read on the forward strand.
TGTCTCATTATGTCATGATATGTCTCATTATGTTCATGATATGTCTCATTATGTTCATATGTCTCATTATGTTCATGATATGTCTCATTATGTTCATGATATGTCTCATTATGTCATGATATGTCTCATTATGTTCATATGTCTCATTATGTCATATGTCTCATTATGTTCATATGTCTCATTATGTCATGATATGTCTCATTATGTTCATTATATGTCTCATTATGTCATGATATTTCTCATGTTTATGATATGTCTCATTATGTCATGATATGTCTCATTATGTTCGTGATATGTCTCATCATGTCATGTGTCTCATTATGTTCATGATATGTCTCATTATGTTCATATGTCTCATTATGTCATGATGTGTCTCATTATGTTCATGATATGTCTCATTATGTTCATATGTCTCATTATGTTCATGATATGTCTCATTATGTTCATGATATGTCTCATTATGTTCATGATATGTCTCATTATGTTCATGTCTCATTATGTTCATGATATGTCTCATTATGTTCATATGTCTCATTATGTCATGATGTGTCATTATGTTCATGATATGTCTCATTATGTTCATATGTCTCATTATGTTCATGATATGTCTCATTGTGTTCATGATATGTCTCATTATGTTCATGATATGTCTCATTATGTTCATATGTCTCATTATGTTCATGATATGTCTCATTATGTCATGATGTGTCTCATTATGTTCATGATATGTCTCATTATGTTCATATGTCTCATTATGTTCATGATATGTCTCATTATGTTCATATGTCTCATTATGTTCATGATATGTCTCATTATGTTCATGATATGTGTCATTATGTCATGATGTGTCTCATTATGTTCATGATATGTCTCATTATGTTCATATGTCTCATTATGTTCATGATATGTCTCATTGTGTTCATGATATGTCTCATTATGTTCATGATATGTCTCATTATGTTCATGATATGTCTCATGGTTTTCATGATATGTCTCATTATGTCATGATATGTCTCATTATGTTCATGATATGTCTCATTATGTTCATATGTCTCATTATGTTCATGATATGTCTCATTATGTTCATGATATGTCTCATTATGTCATGATATGTCTCATTATGTTCATATGTCTCATTATGTCATATGTCTCATTATGTTCATATGTCTCATTATGTCATGATATGTCTCATTATGTTCATTATATGTCTCATTATGTCATGATATTTCTCATGTTTATGATATGTCTCATTATGTCATGATATGTCTCATTATGTTCGTGATATGTCTCATCATGTCATGTGTCTCATTATGTTCATGATATGTCTCATTATGTTCATATGTCTCATTATGTCATGATGTGTCTCATTATGTTCATGATATGTCTCATTATGTTCATATGTCTCATTATGTTCATGATATGTCTCATTATGTTCATGATATGTCTCATTATGTTCATGATATGTCTCATTATGTTCATGTCTCATTATGTTCATGATATGTCTCATTATGTTCATGATATGTCTCATTATGTTCATATGTCTCATGTTCATGATATGTCTCATTATGTTCGTGATATGTCTCATTATGTCATGTGTCTCATTATGTTCATATGTCTCATTATGTTCATATGTCTCATTATGTCATGATATGTCTCATTATGTTCATATGTCTCATTATGTCATATGTCTCATTATGTTCGTGATATGTCTCATTATGTCATGTGTCTCATTATGTTCATGATATGTCTCATTATGTTCATGATATGTCTCATTATGTTCATATGTCTCATTATGTCATGATGTGTCTCATTATGTTCATGATATGTCTCATTATGTTCATATGTCTCATTATGTTCATGATATGTCTCATTGTTTTCATGATATGTCTCATTATGTTCATGATATGTCTCATTATGTTCATATGTCTCATTATGTTCATGATATGTCTCATTATGTCATGATGTGTCTCATTATGTTCATGATATGTCTCATTATGTTCACATGTCTCATTATGTTCATGATATGTCTAATTATGTTCATATGTCTCATTATGTTCATGATATGTCTCATTGTGTTCATGATATGTCTCATTATGTTCATGATATGTCTCATGGTTTTCATGATATGTCTCATTATGTCATGATATGTCTCATTATGTTCATGATATGTCTCATTATGTTCATATGTCTCATTATGTTCATGATATGTCTCATTATGTCCATGATATGTCTCATTATGTCATGATATGTCTCATTATGTTCATATGTCTCATTATGTCATGATATGTCTCATTATGTTCATATGTCTCATTATATCATGATATGTCTCATTATGTTCGTGATATGTCTCATTATGTCATGTGTCTCATTATGTTCATGATATGTCTCATTATGTTCATGATATGTCTCATTATGTTCATATGTCTCATTATGTCATGATGTGTCTCATTATGTTCATGATATGTCTCATTATGTTCATATGTCTCATTATGTTCATGATATGTCTCATTATGTTCATGATATGTCTCATTATGTTCATGTCTCATTATGTTCATGATATGTCTCATTATGTCATGATGTGTCTCATTATGTTCATATGTCTCATTATGTTCATATGTCTCATTATGTTCATATGTCTCATTATGTTCATGATATGTCTCATTATGTTCATGATATGTCTCATTATGTCATGATGTGTCTCATTATGTTCATGATATGTCTCATTATGTTCATATGTCTCATTATGTTCATGATATGTCTCATTGTGTTCATGATATGTCTCATTATGTCATGATATTTCTCATGTTTATGATATGTCTCATTATGTCATGATATGTCTCATTATGTTCATGATATGTCTCATTATGTCATGATGTGTCTCATTATGTTCGTGATATGTCTCATTATGTCATGTGTCTCATTATGTTCATGATATGTCTCATTATGTTCATATGTCTCATTATGTCATGATATGTCTCATTATGTTCATATGTCTCATTATGTCATGATATGTCTCATTATGTTCATTATATGTCTCATTATGTCATGATATTTCTCATGTTTATGATATGTCTCATTATGTCATGATATGTCTCATTATGTTCATGATATGTCTCATTATGTCATGTGTCTCATTATGTTCATGATATGTCTCATTATGTCATGATATGTCTCATTATGTTCATATGTCTCATTATGTCATGATGTGTCTCATTATGTTCATGATATGTCTCATTATGTTCATATGTCTCATTATGTTCATGATATGTCTCATTATGTTCATGATATGTCTCATGTTCATGATATGTCTCATTATGTTCATGTCTCATTATGTTCATGATATGTCTCATTATGTCATGATGTGTCTCATTATGTTCATATGTCTCATTATGTTCATATGTCTCATTATGTTCATGATATGTCTCATTATGTTCATATGTCTCATTATGTTCATGATATGTCTCATTATGTTCATGATATGTCTCATTATGTCATGATGTGTCTCATTATGTTCATGATATGTCTCATTATGTTCATATGTCTCATTATGTTCATGATATGTCTCATTGTGTTCATGATATGTCTCATTATGTCATGATATTTCTCATGTTTATGATATGTCTCATTATGTCATGATGTGTCTCATTATGTTCATGATATGTCTCATTATGTTCATATGTCTCATTATGTTCATGATATGTCTCATTGTGTTCATGATATGTCTCATTATGTTCATGATATGTCTCATTATGTTCATATGTCTCATTATGTTCATGATATGTCTCATTATGTCATGATGTGTCTCATTATGTTCATGATATGTCTCATTATGTTCACATGTCTCATTATGTTCATGATATGTCTCATTGTGTTCATGATATGTCTCATTATGTTCATGATATGTCTCATGGTTTTCATGATATGTCTCATTATGTCATGATATGTCTCATTATGTTCATGATATGTCTCATTATGTTCATATGTCTCATTATGTTCATGATATGTCTCATTATGTCATGATATGTCTCATTATGTTCATATGTCTCATTATATCATGATATGTCTCATTATGTTCGTGATATGTCTCATTATGTCATGTGTCTCATTATGTTCATGATATGTCTCATTATGTTCATGATATGTGTCATTATGTCATGATGTGTCTCATTATGTTCATGATATGTCTCATTATGTTCATATGTCTCATTATGTTCATGATATGTCTCATTGTGTTCATGATATGTCTCATTATGTTCATGATATGTCTCATTATGTTCATGATATGTCTCATGGTTTTCATGATATGTCTCATTATGTCATGATATGTCTCATTATGTTCATGATATGTCTCATTATGTTCATATGTCTCATTATGTTCATGATATGTCTCATTATGTTCATGATATGTCTCATTATGTCATGATATGTCTCATTATGTTCATATGTCTCATTATGTCATATGTCTCATTATGTTCATATGTCTCATTATGTCATGATATGTCTCATTATGTTCATTATATGTCTCATTATGTCATGATATTTCTCATGTTTATGATATGTCTCATTATGTCATGATATGTCTCATTATGTTCGTGATATGTCTCATCATGTCATGTGTCTCATTATGTTCATGATATGTCTCATTATGTTCATATGTCTCATTATGTCATGATGTGTCTCATTATGTTCATGATATGTCTCATTATGTTCATATGTCTCATTATGTTCATGATATGTCTCATTATGTTCATGATATGTCTCATTATGTTCATGATATGTCTCATTATGTTCATGTCTCATTATGTTCATGATATGTCTCATTATGTTCATGATATGTCTCATTATGTTCATATGTCTCATGTTCATGATATGTCTCATTATGTTCGTGATATGTCTCATTATGTCATGTGTCTCATTATGTTCATATGTCTCATTATGTTCATATGTCTCATTATGTCATGATATGTCTCATTATGTTCATATGTCTCATTATGTCATGATATGTCTCATTATGTTCGTGATATGTCTCATTATGTCATGTGTCTCATTATGTTCATGATATGTCTCATTATGTCATGATATGTCTCATTATGTTCGTGATATGTCTCATTATGTCATGTGTCTCATTATGTTCATGATATGTCTCATTATGTTCATGATATGTCTCATTATGTTCATATGTCTCATTATGTCATGATGTGTCATTATGTTCATGATATGTCTCATTATGTTCATATGTCTCATTATGTTCATGATATGTCTCATTGTGTTCATGATATGTCTCATTATGTTCATGATATGTCTCATTATGTTCATATGTCTCATTATGTTCATGATATGTCTCATTATGTCATGATGTGTCTCATTATGTTCATGATATGTCTCATTATGTTCATATGTCTCATTATGTTCATGATATGTCTCATTATGTTCATATGTCTCATTATGTTCATGATATGTCTCATTATGTTCATGATATGTGTCATTATGTCATGATGTGTCTCATTATGTTCATGATATGTCTCATTATGTTCATATGTCTCATTATGTTCATGATATGTCTCATTGTGTTCATGATATGTCTCATTATGTTCATGATATGTCTCATTATGTTCATGATATGTCTCATGGTTTTCATGATATGTCTCATTATGTCATGATATGTCTCATTATGTTCATATGTCTCATTATGTTCATATGTCTCATTATGTTCATGATATGTCTCATTATGTTCATGATATGTCTCATTATGTCATGATATGTCTCATTATGTTCATATGTCTCATTATGTCATATGTCTCATTATGTTCATATGTCTCATTATGTCATGATATGTCTCATTATGTTCATTATATGTCTCATTATGTCATGATATTTCTCATGTTTATGATATGTCTCATTATGTCATGATATGTCTCATTATGTTCGTGATATGTCTCATCATGTCATGTGTCTCATTATGTTCATGATATGTCTCATTATGTTCATATGTCTCATTATGTCATGATGTGTCTCATTATGTTCATGATATGTCTCATTATGTTCATATGTCTCATTATGTTCATGATATGTCTCATTATGTTCATGATATGTCTCATTATGTTCATGATATGTCTCATTATGTTCATGTCTCATTATGTTCATGATATGTCTCATTATGTTCATGATATGTCTCATTATGTTCATATGTCTCATGTTCATGATATGTCTCATTATGTTCGTGATATGTCTCATTATGTCATGTGTCTCATTATGTTCATATGTCTCATTATGTTCATATGTCTCATTATGTCATGATATGTCTCATTATGTTCATATGTCTCATTATGTCATGATATGTCTCATTATGTTCGTGATATGTCTCATTATGTCATGTGTCTCATTATGTTCATGATATGTCTCATTATGTTCATGATATGTCTCATTATGTTCATGTCTCATTATGTCATGATGTGTCTCATTATGTTCATGATATGTCTCATTATGTTCATATGTCTCATTATGTTCATGATATGTCTCATTGTGTTCATGATATGTCTCATTATGTTCATGATATGTCTCATTATGTTCATATGTCTCATTATGTTCATGATATGTCTCATTATGTCATGATGTGTCTCATTATGTTCATGATATGTCTCATTATGTTCACATGTCTCATTATGTTCATGATATGTCTAATTATGTTCATATGTCTCATTATGTTCATGATATGTCTCATTGTGTTCATGATATGTCTCATTATGTTCATGATATGTCTCATTATGTTCATATGTCTCATTATGTTCATGATATGTCTCATTATGTCCATGATATGTCTCATTATGTCATGATATGTCTCATTATGTTCATATGTCTCATTATGTCATGATATGTCTCATTATGTTCATATGTCTCATTATATCATGATATGTCTCATTATGTTCGTGATATGTCTCATTATGTCATGTGTCTCATTATGTTCATGATATGTCTCATTATGTTCATGATATGTCTCATTATGTTCATATGTCTCATTATGTCATGATGTGTCTCATTATGTTCATGATATGTCTCATTATGTTCATATGTCTCATTATGTTCATGATATGTCTCATTATGTTCATGATATGTCTCATTATGTTCATGATATGTCTCATTATGTTCATGTCTCATTATGTTCATGATATGTCTCATTATGTCATGATGTGTCTCATTATGTTCATATGTCTCATTATGTTCATATGTCTCATTATGTTCATATGTCTCATTATGTTCATGATATGTCTCATTATGTTCATGATATGTCTCATTATGTCATGATGTGTCTCATTATGTTCATGATATGTCTCATTATGTTCATATGTCTCATTATGTTCATGATATGTCTCATTGTGTTCATGATATGTCTCATTATGTCATGATATTTCTCATGTTTATGATATGTCTCATTATGTCATGATATGTCTCATTATGTTCATGATATGTCTCATTATGTCATGATGTGTCTCATTATGTTCGTGATATGTCTCATTATGTCATGTGTCTCATTATGTTCATGATATGTCTCATTATGTTCATATGTCTCATTATGTCATGATATGTCTCATTATGTTCATATGTCTCATTATGTCATGATATGTCTCATTATGTTCATTATATGTCTCATTATGTCATGATATTTCTCATGTTTATGATATGTCTCATTATGTCATGATATGTCTCATTATGTTCATGATATGTCTCATTATGTCATGTGTCTCATTATGTTCATGATATGTCTCATTATGTCATGATATGTCTCATTATGTTCATATGTCTCATTATGTCATGATGTGTCTCATTATGTTCATGATATGTCTCATTATGTTCATATGTCTCATTATGTTCATGATATGTCTCATTATGTTCATGATATGTCTCATGTTCATGATATGTCTCATTATGTTCATGTCTCATTATGTTCATGATATGTCTCATTATGTCATGATGTGTCTCATTATGTTCATATGTCTCATTATGTTCATATGTCTCATTATGTTCATGATATGTCTCATTATGTTCATATGTCTCATTATGTTCATGATATGTCTCATTATGTTCATGATATGTCTCATTATGTCATGATGTGTCTCATTATGTTCATGATATGTCTCATTATGTTCATATGTCTCATTATGTTCATGATATGTCTCATTGTGTTCATGATATGTCTCATTATGTCATGATATTTCTCATGTTTATGATATGTCTCATTATGTCATGATGTGTCTCATTATGTTCATGATATGTCTCATTATGTTCATATGTCTCATTATGTTCATATGTCTCATTATGTTCATGATATGTCTCATTATGTCATGATGTGTCTCATTATGTTCATGATATGTCTCATTATGTTCACATGTCTCATTATGTTCATGATATGTCTCATTGTGTTCATGATATGTCTCATTATGTTCATGATATGTCTCATGGTTTTCATGATATGTCTCATTATGTCATGATATGTCTCATTATGTTCATGATATGTCTCATTATGTTCATATGTCTCATTATGTTCATGATATGTCTCATTATGTTCATGATATGTCTCATTATGTTCATATGTCTCATTATATCATGATATGTCTCATTATGTTCGTGATATGTCTCATTATGTCATGTGTCTCATTATGTTCATGATATGTCTCATTATGTTCATGATATGTGTCATTATGTCATGATGTGTCTCATTATGTTCATGATATGTCTCATTATGTTCATATGTCTCATTATGTTCATGATATGTCTCATTGTGTTCATGATATGTCTCATTATGTTCATGATATGTCTCATTATGTTCATGATATGTCTCATGGTTTTCATGATATGTCTCATTATGTCATGATATGTCTCATTATGTTCATGATATGTCTCATTATGTTCATATGTCTCATTATGTTCATGATATGTCTCATTATGTTCATGATATGTCTCATTATGTCATGATATGTCTCATTATGTTCATATGTCTCATTATGTCATATGTCTCATTATGTTCATATGTCTCATTATGTCATGATATGTCTCATTATGTTCATTATATGTCTCATTATGTCATGATATTTCTCATGTTTATGATATGTCTCATTATGTCATGATATGTCTCATTATGTTCGTGATATGTCTCATCATGTCATGTGTCTCATTATGTTCATGATATGTCTCATTATGTTCATATGTCTCATTATGTCATGATGTGTCTCATTATGTTCATGATATGTCTCATTATGTTCATATGTCTCATTATGTTCATGATATGTCTCATTATGTTCATGATATGTCTCATTATGTTCATGATATGTCTCATTATGTTCATGTCTCATTATGTTCATGATATGTCTCATTATGTTCATGATATGTCTCATTATGTTCATATGTCTCATGTTCATGATATGTCTCATTATGTTCGTGATATGTCTCATTATGTCATGTGTCTCATTATGTTCATATGTCTCATTATGTTCATATGTCTCATTATGTCATGATATGTCTCATTATGTTCATATGTCTCATTATGTCATGATATGTCTCATTATGTTCGTGATATGTCTCATTATGTCATGTGTCTCATTATGTTCATGATATGTCTCATTATGTTCATGATATGTCTCATTATGTTCATATGTCTCATTATGTCATGATGTGTCTCATTATGTTCATGATATGTCTCATTATGTTCATATGTCTCATTATGTTCATGATATGTCTCATTGTGTTCATGATATGTCTCATTATGTTCATGATATGTCTCATTATGTTCATATGTCTCATTATGTTCATGATATGTCTCATTATGTCATGATGTGTCTCATTATGTTCATGATATGTCTCATTATGTTCACATGTCTCATTATGTTCATGATATGTCTAATTATGTTCATATGTCTCATTATGTTCATGATATGTCTCATTGTGTTCATGATATGTCTCATTATGTTCATGATATGTCTCATGGTTTTCATGATATGTCTCATTATGTCATGATATGTCTCATTATGTTCATGATATGTCTCATTATGTTCATATGTCTCATTATGTTCATGATATGTCTCATTATGTCCATGATATGTCTCATTATGTCATGATATGTCTCATTATGTTTATATGTCTCATTATGTCATGATATGTCTCATTATGTTCATATGTCTCATTATATCATGATATGTCTCATTATGTTCGTGATATGTCTCATTATGTCATGTGTCTCATTATGTTCATGATATGTCTCATTATGTTCATGATATGTCTCATTATGTTCATATGTCTCATTATGTCATGATGTGTCTCATTATGTTCATGATATGTCTCATTATGTTCATATGTCTCATTATGTTCATGATATGTCTCATTATGTTCATGATATGTCTCATTATGTTCATGATATGTCTCATTATGTTCATGTCTCATTATGTTCATGATATGTCTCATTATGTCATGATGTGTCTCATTATGTTCATATGTCTCATTATGTTCATATGTCTCATTATGTTCATGATATGTCTCATTATGTTCATATGTCTCATTATGTTCATGATATGTCTCATTATGTTCATGATATGTCTCATTATGTCATGATGTGTCTCATTATGTTCATGATATGTCTCATTATGTCATGATATTTCTCATGTTTATGATATGTCTCATTATGTCATGATATGTCTCATTATGTTCATGATATGTCTCATTATGTTCATATGTCTCATTATGTCATGATGTGTCTCATTATGTTCATGATATGTCTCATTATGTTCATATGTCTCATTATGTTCATGATATGTCTCATTGTGTTCATGATATGTCTCATTATGTTCATGATATGTCTCATTATGTTCATATGTCTCATTATGTTCATGATATGTCTCATTATGTCATGATGTGTCTCATTATGTTCGTGATATGTCTCATCATGTCATGTGTCTCATTATGTTCATGATATGTCTCATTATGTTCATATGTCTCATTATGTCATGATATGTCTCATTATGTTCATATGTCTCATTATGTCATGATATGTCTCATTATGTTCATTATATGTCTCATTATGTCATGATATTTCTCATGTTTATGATATGTCTCATTATGTCATGATATGTCTCATTATGTTCGTGATATGTCTCATTATGTCATGTGTCTCATTATGTTCATGATATGTCTCATTATGTCATGATATGTCTCATTATGTTCGTGATATGTCTCATTATGTCATGTGTCTCATTATGTTCATGATATGTCTCATTATGTTCATATGTCTCATTATGTCATGATGTGTCATTATGTTCATGATATGTCTCATTATGTTCATATGTCTCATTATGTTCATGATATGTCTCATTGTGTTCATGATATGTCTCATTATGTTCATGATATGTCTCATTATGTTCATATGTCTCATTATGTTCATGATATGTCTCATTATGTCATGATGTGTCTCATTATGTTCATGATATGTCTCATTATGTTCATATGTCTCATTATGTTCATGATATGTCTCATTATGTTCATATGTCTCATTATGTTCATGATATGTCTCATTATGTTCATGATATGTGTCATTATGTCATGATATGTCTCATTATGTCATGATATGTCTCATTATGTTCATGATATGTCTCATTATGTTCATATGTCTCATTATGTTCATGATATGTCTCATTATGTCCATGATATGTCTCATTATGTCATGATATGTCTCATTATGTTCATATGTCTCATTATGTCATGATATGTCTCATTATGTTCATATGTCTCATTATATCATGATATGTCTCATTATGTTCGTGATATGTCTCATTATGTCATGTGTCTCATTATGTTCATGATATGTCTCATTATGTTCATGATATGTCTCATTATGTTCATATGTCTCATTATGTCATGATGTGTCTCATTATGTTCATGATATGTCTCATTATGTTCATATGTCTCATTATGTTCATGATATGTCTCATTATGTTCATGATATGTCTCATTATGTTCATGATATGTCTCATTATGTTCATGTCTCATTATGTTCATGATATGTCTCATTATGTCATGATGTGTCTCATTATGTTCATATGTCTCATTATGTTCATATGTCTCATTATGTTCATATGTCTCATTATGTTCATGATATGTCTCATTATGTTCATGATATGTCTCATTATGTCATGATGTGTCTCATTATGTTCATGATATGTCTCATTATGTTCATATGTCTCATTATGTTCATGATATGTCTCATTGTGTTCATGATATGTCTCATTATGTCATGATATTTCTCATGTTTATGATATGTCTCATTATGTCATGATATGTCTCATTATGTTCATGATATGTCTCATTATGTCATGATGTGTCTCATTATGTTCGTGATATGTCTCATTATGTCATGTGTCTCATTATGTTCATGATATGTCTCATTATGTTCATATGTCTCATTATGTCATGATATGTCTCATTATGTTCATATGTCTCATTATGTCATGATATGTCTCATTATGTTCATTATATGTCTCATTATGTCATGATATTTCTCATGTTTATGATATGTCTCATTATGTCATGATATGTCTCATTATGTTCATGATATGTCTCATTATGTCATGTGTCTCATTATGTTCATGATATGTCTCATTATGTCATGATATGTCTCATTATGTTCATATGTCTCATTATGTCATGATGTGTCTCATTATGTTCATGATATGTCTCATTATGTTCATATGTCTCATTATGTTCATGATATGTCTCATTATGTTCATGATATGTCTCATGTTCATGATATGTCTCATTATGTTCATGTCTCATTATGTTCATGATATGTCTCATTATGTCATGATGTGTCTCATTATGTTCATATGTCTCATTATGTTCATATGTCTCATTATGTTCATGATATGTCTCATTATGTTCATATGTCTCATTATGTTCATGATATGTCTCATTATGTTCATGATATGTCTCATTATGTCATGATGTGTCTCATTATGTTCATGATATGTCTCATTATGTTCATATGTCTCATTATGTTCATGATATGTCTCATTGTGTTCATGATATGTCTCATTATGTCATGATATTTCTCATGTTTATGATATGTCTCATTATGTCATGATGTGTCTCATTATGTTCATGATATGTCTCATTATGTTCATATGTCTCATTATGTTCATATGTCTCATTATGTTCATGATATGTCTCATTATGTCATGATGTGTCTCATTATGTTCATGATATGTCTCATTATGTTCACATGTCTCATTATGTTCATGATATGTCTCATTGTGTTCATGATATGTCTCATTATGTTCATGATATGTCTCATGGTTTTCATGATATGTCTCATTATGTCATGATATGTCTCATTATGTTCATGATATGTCTCATTATGTTCATATGTCTCATTATGTTCATGATATGTCTCATTATGTCATGATATGTCTCATTATGTTCATATGTCTCATTATATCATGATATGTCTCATTATGTTCGTGATATGTCTCATTATGTCATGTGTCTCATTATGTTCATGATATGTCTCATTATGTTCATGATATGTGTCATTATGTCATGATGTGTCTCATTATGTTCATGATATGTCTCATTATGTTCATATGTCTCATTATGTTCATGATATGTCTCATTGTGTTCATGATATGTCTCATTATGTTCATGATATGTCTCATTATGTTCATGATATGTCTCATGGTTTTCATGATATGTCTCATTATGTCATGATATGTCTCATTATGTTCATGATATGTCTCATTATGTTCATATGTCTCATTATGTTCATGATATGTCTCATTATGTTCATGATATGTCTCATTATGTCATGATATGTCTCATTATGTTCATATGTCTCATTATGTCATATGTCTCATTATGTTCATATGTCTCATTATGTCATGATATGTCTCATTATGTTCATTATATGTCTCATTATGTCATGATATTTCTCATGTTTATGATATGTCTCATTATGTCATGATATGTCTCATTATGTTCGTGATATGTCTCATCATGTCATGTGTCTCATTATGTTCATGATATGTCTCATTATGTTCATATGTCTCATTATGTCATGATGTGTCTCATTATGTTCATGATATGTCTCATTATGTTCATGATATGTCTCATTATGTTCATGATATGTCTCATTATGTTCATGTCTCATTATGTTCATGATATGTCTCATTATGTTCATGATATGTCTCATTATGTTCATATGTCTCATGTTCATGATATGTCTCATTATGTTCGTGATATGTCTCATTATGTCATGTGTCTCATTATGTTCATATGTCTCATTATGTTCATATGTCTCATTATGTCATGATATGTCTCATTATGTTCATATGTCTCATTATGTCATGATATGTCTCATTATGTTCGTGATATGTCTCATTATGTCATGTGTCTCATTATGTTCATGATATGTCTCATTATGTTCATGATATGTCTCATTATGTTCATATGTCTCATTATGTCATGATGTGTCTCATTATGTTCATGATATGTCTCATTATGTTCATATGTCTCATTATGTTCATGATATGTCTCATTGTGTTCATGATATGTCTCATTATGTTCATGATATGTCTCATTATGTTCATATGTCTCATTATGTTCATGATATGTCTCATTATGTCATGATGTGTCTCATTATGTTCATGATATGTCTCATTATGTTCACATGTCTCATTATGTTCATGATATGTCTAATTATGTTCATATGTCTCATTATGTTCATGATATGTCTCATTGTGTTCATGATATGTCTCATTATGTTCATGATATGTCTCATGGTTTTCATGATATGTCTCATTATGTCATGATATGTCTCATTATGTTCATGATATGTCTCATTATGTTCATATGTCTCATTATGTTCATGATATGTCTCATTATGTCCATGATATGTCTCATTATGTCATGATATGTCTCATTATGTTCATATGTCTCATTATGTCATGATATGTCTCATTATGTTCATATGTCTCATTATATCATGATATGTCTCATTATGTTCGTGATATGTCTCATTATGTCATGTGTCTCATTATGTTCATGATATGTCTCATTATGTTCATGATATGTCTCATTATGTTCATATGTCTCATTATGTCATGATGTGTCTCATTATGTTCATGATATGTCTCATTATGTTCATATGTCTCATTATGTTCATGATATGTCTCATTATGTTCATGATATGTCTCATTATGTTCATGATATGTCTCATTATGTTCATGTCTCATTATGTTCATGATATGTCTCATTATGTCATGATGTGTCTCATTATGTTCATATGTCTCATTATGTTCATATGTCTCATTATGTTCATGATATGTCTCATTATGTTCATATGTCTCATTATGTTCATGATATGTCTCATTATGTTCATGATATGTCTCATTATGTCATGATGTGTCTCATTATGTTCATGATATGTCTCATTATGTCATGATATTTCTCATGTTTATGATATGTCTCATTATGTCATGATATGTCTCATTATGTTCATGATATGTCTCATTATGTTCATATGTCTCATTATGTCATGATGTGTCTCATTATGTTCATGATATGTCTCATTATGTTCATATGTCTCATTATGTTCATGATATGTCTCATTGTGTTCATGATATGTCTCATTATGTTCATGATATGTCTCATTATGTTCATATGTCTCATTATGTTCATGATATGTCTCATTATGTCATGATGTGTCTCATTATGTTCGTGATATGTCTCATCATGTCATGTGTCTCATTATGTTCATGATATGTCTCATTATGTTCATATGTCTCATTATGTCATGATATGTCTCATTATGTTCATATGTCTCATTATGTCATGATATGTCTCATTATGTTCATTATATGTCTCATTATGTCATGATATTTCTCATGTTTATGATATGTCTCATTATGTCATGATATGTCTCATTATGTTCGTGATATGTCTCATTATGTCATGTGTCTCATTATGTTCATGATATGTCTCATTATGTCATGATATGTCTCATTATGTTCGTGATATGTCTCATTATGTCATGTGTCTCATTATGTTCATGATATGTCTCATTATGTTCATATGTCTCATTATGTCATGATGTGTCATTATGTTCATGATATGTCTCATTATGTTCATATGTCTCATTATGTTCATGATATGTCTCATTGTGTTCATGATATGTCTCATTATGTTCATGATATGTCTCATTATGTTCATATGTCTCATTATGTTCATGATATGTCTCATTATGTCATGATGTGTCTCATTATGTTCATGATATGTCTCATTATGTTCATATGTCTCATTATGTTCATGATATGTCTCATTATGTTCATATGTCTCATTATGTTCATGATATGTCTCATTATGTTCATGATATGTGTCATTATGTCATGATGTGTCTCATTATGTTCATGATATGTCTCATTATGTTCATATGTCTCATTATGTTCATGATATGTCTCATTGTGTTCATGATATGTCTCATTATGTTCATGATATGTCTCATTATGTTCATGATATGTCTCATGGTTTTCATGATATGTCTCATTATGTCATGATATGTCTCATTATGTTCATGATATGTCTCATTATGTTCATATGTCTCATTATGTTCATGATATGTCTCATTATGTTCATGATATGTCTCATTATGTCATGATATGTCTCATTATGTTCATATGTCTCATTATGTCATATGTCTCATTATGTTCATATGTCTCATTATGTCATGATATGTCTCATTATATTCATTATATGTCTCATTATGTCATGATATTTCTCATGTTTATGATATGTCTCATTATGTCATGATATGTCTCATTATGTTCGTGATATGTCTCATCATGTCATGTGTCTCATTATGTTCATGATATGTCTCATTATGTTCATATGTCTCATTATGTCATGATGTGTCTCATTATGTTCATGATATGTCTCATTATGTTCATATGTCTCATTATGTTCATGATATGTCTCATTATGTTCATGATATGTCTCATTATGTTCATGATATGTCTCATTATGTTCATGTCTCATTATGTTCATGATATGTCTCATTATGTTCATGATATGTCTCATTATGTTCATATGTCTCATGTTCATGATATGTCTCATTATGTTCGTGATATGTCTCATTATGTCATGTGTCTCATTATGTTCATATGTCTCATTATGTTCATATGTCTCATTATGTCATGATATGTCTCATTATGTTCATATGTCTCATTATGTCATGATATGTCTCATTATGTTCGTGATATGTCTCATTATGTCATGTGTCTCATTATGTTCATGATATGTCTCATTATGTTCATGATATGTCTCATTATGTTCATATGTCTCATTATGTCATGATGTGTCTCATTATGTTCATGATATGTCTCATTATGTTCATATGTCTCATTATGTTCATGATATGTCTCATTGTGTTCATGATATGTCTCATTATGTTCATGATATGTCTCATTATGTTCATATGTCTCATTATGTTCATGATATGTCTCATTATGTCATGATGTGTCTCATTATGTTCATGATATGTCTCATTATGTTCACATGTCTCATTATGTTCATGATATGTCTAATTATGTTCATATGTCTCATTATGTTCATGATATGTCTCATTGTGTTCATGATATGTCTCATTATGTTCATGATATGTCTCATGGTTTTCATGATATGTCTCATTATGTCATGATATGTCTCATTATGTTCATGATATGTCTCATTATGTTCATATGTCTCATTATGTTCATGATATGTCTCATTATGTCCATGATATGTCTCATTATGTCATGATATGTCTCATTATGTTCATATGTCTCATTATGTCATGATATGTCTCATTATGTTCATATGTCTCATTATATCATGATATGTCTCATTATGTTCGTGATATGTCTCATTATGTCATGTGTCTCATTATGTTCATGATATGTCTCATTATGTTCATGATATGTCTCATTATGTTCATATGTCTCATTATGTCATGATGTGTCTCATTATGTTCATGATATGTCTCATTATGTTCATATGTCTCATTATGTTCATGATATGTCTCATTATGTTCATGATATGTCTCATTATGTTCATGATATGTCTCATTATGTTCATGTCTCATTATGTTCATGATATGTCTCATTATGTCATGATGTGTCTCATTATGTTCATATGTCTCATTATGTTCATATGTCTCATTATGTTCATATGTCTCATTATGTTCATGATATGTCTCATTATGTTCATGATATGTCTCATTATGTCATGATGTGTCTCATTATGTTCATGATATGTCTCATTATGTTCATATGTCTCATTATGTTCATGATATGTCTCATTGTGTTCATGATATGTCTCATTATGTCATGATATTTCTCATGTTTATGATATGTCTCATTATGTCATGATATGTCTCATTATGTTCATGATATGTCTCATTATGTCATGATGTGTCTCATTATGTTCGTGATATGTCTCATTATGTCATGTGTCTCATTATGTTCATGATATGTCTCATTATGTTCATATGTCTCATTATGTCATGATATGTCTCATTATGTTCATATGTCTCATTATGTCATGATATGTCTCATTATGTTCATTATATGTCTCATTATGTCATGATATTTCTCATGTTTATGATATGTCTCATTATGTCATGATATGTCTCATTATGTTCATGATATGTCTCATTATGTCATGTGTCTCATTATGTTCATGATATGTCTCATTATGTCATGATATGTCTCATTATGTTCATATGTCTCATTATGTCATGATGTGTCTCATTATGTTCATGATATGTCTCATTATGTTCATATGTCTCATTATGTTCATGATATGTCTCATTATGTTCATGATATGTCTCATGTTCATGATATGTCTCATTATGTTCATGTCTCATTATGTTCATGATATGTCTCATTATGTCATGATGTGTCTCATTATGTTCATATGTCTCATTATGTTCATATGTCTCATTATGTTCATGATATGTCTCATTATGTTCATATGTCTCATTATGTTCATGATATGTCTCATTATGTTCATGATATGTCTCATTATGTCATGATGTGTCTCATTATGTTCATGATATGTCTCATTATGTTCATATGTCTCATTATGTTCATGATATGTCTCATTGTGTTCATGATATGTCTCATTATGTCATGATATTTCTCATGTTTATGATATGTCTCATTATGTCATGATGTGTCTCATTATGTTCATGATATGTCTCATTATGTTCATATGTCTCATTATGTTCATGATATGTCTCATTGTGTTCATGATATGTCTCATTATGTTCATGATATGTCTCATTATGTTCATATGTCTCATTATGTTCATGATATGTCTCATTATGTCATGATGTGTCTCATTATGTTCATGATATGTCTCATTATGTTCACATGTCTCATTATGTTCATGATATGTCTAATTATGTTCATATGTCTCATTATGTTCATGATATGTCTCATTGTGTTCATGATATGTCTCATTATGTTCATGATATGTCTCATGGTTTTCATGATATGTCTCATTATGTCATGATATGTCTCATTATGTTCATGATATGTCTCATTATGTTCATATGTCTCATTATGTTCATGATATGTCTCATTATGTCATGATATGTCTCATTATGTTCATATGTCTCATTATATCATGATATGTCTCATTATGTTCGTGATATGTCTCATTATGTCATGTGTCTCATTATGTTCATGATATGTCTCATTATGTTCATGATATGTCTCATTATGTTCATATGTCTCATTATGTCATGATGTGTCTCATTATGTTCATGATATGTCTCATTATGTTCATATGTCTCATTATGTTCATGATATGTCTCATTATGTTCATGATATGTCTCATTATGTTCATGATATGTCTCATTATGTTCATGTCTCATTATGTTCATGATATGTCTCATTATGTCATGATGTGTCTCATTATGTTCATATGTCTCATTATGTTCATATGTCTCATTATGTTCATGATATGTCTCATTATGTTCATATGTCTCATTATGTTCATGATATGTCTCATTATGTTCATGATATGTCTCATTATGTCATGATGTGTCTCATTATGTTCATGATATGTCTCATTATGTTCATATGTCTCATTATGTTCATGATATGTCTCATTATGTTCATGATATGTCTCATTATGTCATGATATGTCTCATTATGTTCATATGTCTCATTATGTCATATGTCTCATTATGTTCATATGTCTCATTATGTCATGATATGTCTCATTATATTCATTATATGTCTCATTATGTCATGATATTTCTCATGTTTATGATATGTCTCATTATGTCATGATATGTCTCATTATGTTCGTGATATGTCTCATCATGTCATGTGTCTCATTATGTTCATGATATGTCTCATTATGTTCATATGTCTCATTATGTCATGATGTGTCTCATTATGTTCATGATATGTCTCATTATGTTCATATGTCTCATTATGTTCATGATATGTCTCATTATGTTCATGATATGTCTCATTATGTTCATGATATGTCTCATTATGTTCATGTCTCATTATGTTCATGATATGTCTCATTATGTTCATGATATGTCTCATTATGTTCATATGTCTCATGTTCATGATATGTCTCATTATGTTCGTGATATGTCTCATTATGTCATGTGTCTCATTATGTTCATATGTCTCATTATGTTCATATGTCTCATTATGTCATGATATGTCTCATTATGTTCATATGTCTCATTATGTCATGATATGTCTCATTATGTTCGTGATATGTCTCATTATGTCATGTGTCTCATTATGTTCATGATATGTCTCATTATGTTCATGATATGTCTCATTATGTTCATATGTCTCATTATGTCATGATGTGTCTCATTATGTTCATGATATGTCTCATTATGTTCATATGTCTCATTATGTTCATGATATGTCTCATTGTGTTCATGATATGTCTCATTATGTTCATGATATGTCTCATTATGTTCATATGTCTCATTATGTTCATGATATGTCTCATTATGTCATGATGTGTCTCATTATGTTCATGATATGTCTCATTATGTTCACATGTCTCATTATGTTCATGATATGTCTAATTATGTTCATATGTCTCATTATGTTCATGATATGTCTCATTGTGTTCATGATATGTCTCATTATGTTCATGATATGTCTCATGGTTTTCATGATATGTCTCATTATGTCATGATATGTCTCATTATGTTCATGATATGTCTCATTATGTTCATATGTCTCATTATGTTCATGATATGTCTCATTATGTCCATGATATGTCTCATTATGTCATGATATGTCTCATTATGTTCATATGTCTCATTATGTCATGATATGTCTCATTATGTTCATATGTCTCATTATATCATGATATGTCTCATTATGTTCGTGATATGTCTCATTATGTCATGTGTCTCATTATGTTCATGATATGTCTCATTATGTTCATGATATGTCTCATTATGTTCATATGTCTCATTATGTCATGATGTGTCTCATTATGTTCATGATATGTCTCATTATGTTCATATGTCTCATTATGTTCATGATATGTCTCATTATGTTCATGATATGTCTCATTATGTTCATGATATGTCTCATTATGTTCATGTCTCATTATGTTCATGATATGTCTCATTATGTCATGATGTGTCTCATTATGTTCATATGTCTCATTATGTTCATATGTCTCATTATGTTCATATGTCTCATTATGTTCATGATATGTCTCATTATGTTCATGATATGTCTCATTATGTCATGATGTGTCTCATTATGTTCATGATATGTCTCATTATGTTCATATGTCTCATTATGTTCATGATATGTCTCATTGTGTTCATGATATGTCTCATTATGTCATGATATTTCTCATGTTTATGATATGTCTCATTATGTCATGATATGTCTCATTATGTTCATGATATGTCTCATTATGTCATGATGTGTCTCATTATGTTCGTGATATGTCTCATTATGTCATGTGTCTCATTATGTTCATGATATGTCTCATTATGTTCATATGTCTCATTATGTCATGATATGTCTCATTATGTTCATATGTCTCATTATGTCATGATATGTCTCATTATGTTCATTATATGTCTCATTATGTCATGATATTTCTCATGTTTATGATATGTCTCATTATGTCATGATATGTCTCATTATGTTCATGATATGTCTCATTATGTCATGTGTCTCATTATGTTCATGATATGTCTCATTATGTCATGATATGTCTCATTATGTTCATATGTCTCATTATGTCATGATGTGTCTCATTATGTTCATGATATGTCTCATTATGTTCATATGTCTCATTATGTTCATGATATGTCTCATTATGTTCATGATATGTCTCATGTTCATGATATGTCTCATTATGTTCATGTCTCATTATGTTCATGATATGTCTCATTATGTCATGATGTGTCTCATTATGTTCATATGTCTCATTATGTTCATATGTCTCATTATGTTCATGATATGTCTCATTATGTTCATATGTCTCATTATGTTCATGATATGTCTCATTATGTTCATGATATGTCTCATTATGTCATGATGTGTCTCATTATGTTCATGATATGTCTCATTATGTTCATATGTCTCATTATGTTCATGATATGTCTCATTGTGTTCATGATATGTCTCATTATGTCATGATATTTCTCATGTTTATGATATGTCTCATTATGTCATGATGTGTCTCATTATGTTCATGATATGTCTCATTATGTTCATATGTCTCATTATGTTCATGATATGTCTCATTGTGTTCATGATATGTCTCATTATGTTCATGATATGTCTCATTATGTTCATATGTCTCATTATGTTCATGATATGTCTCATTATGTCATGATGTGTCTCATTATGTTCATGATATGTCTCATTATGTTCACATGTCTCATTATGTTCATGATATGTCTAATTATGTTCATATGTCTCATTATGTTCATGATATGTCTCATTGTGTTCATGATATGTCTCATTATGTTCATGATATGTCTCATGGTTTTCATGATATGTCTCATTATGTCATGATATGTCTCATTATGTTCATGATATGTCTCATTATGTTCATATGTCTCATTATGTTCATGATATGTCTCATTATGTCATGATATGTCTCATTATGTTCATATGTCTCATTATATCATGATATGTCTCATTATGTTCGTGATATGTCTCATTATGTCATGTGTCTCATTATGTTCATGATATGTCTCATTATGTTCATGATATGTCTCATTATGTTCATATGTCTCATTATGTCATGATGTGTCTCATTATGTTCATGATATGTCTCATTATGTTCATATGTCTCATTATGTTCATGATATGTCTCATTATGTTCATGATATGTCTCATTATGTTCATGATATGTCTCATTATGTTCATGTCTCATTATGTTCATGATATGTCTCATTATGTCATGATGTGTCTCATTATGTTCATATGTCTCATTATGTTCATATGTCTCATTATGTTCATGATATGTCTCATTATGTTCATATGTCTCATTATGTTCATGATATGTCTCATTATGTTCATGATATGTCTCATTATGTCATGATGTGTCTCATTATGTTCATGATATGTCTCATTATGTTCATATGTCTCATTATGTTCATGATATGTCTCATTGTGTTCATGATATGTCTCATTATGTCATGATATTTCTCATGTTTATGATATGTCTCATTATGTCATGATATGTCTCATTATGTTCATGATATGTCTCATTATGTCATGATGTGTCTCATTATGTTCGTGATATGTCTCATTATGTCATGTGTCTCATTATGTTCATGATATGTCTCATTATGTTCATATGTCTCATTATGTCATGATATGTCTCATTATGTTCATATGTCTCATTATGTCATGATATGTCTCATTATGTTCATTATATGTCTCATTATGTCATGATATTTCTCATGTTTATGATATGTCTCATTATGTCATGATATGTCTCATTATGTTCATGATATGTCTCATTATGTCATGTGTCTCATTATGTTCATGATATGTCTCATTATGTCATGATATGTCTCATTATGTTCATATGTCTCATTATGTCATGATGTGTCTCATTATGTTCATGATATGTCTCATTATGTTCATATGTCTCATTATGTTCATGATATGTCTCATTATGTTCATGATATGTCTCATTATGTTCATGATATGTCTCATTATGTTCATGTCTCATTATGTTCATGATATGTCTCATTATGTCATGATGTGTCTCATTATGTTCATATGTCTCATTATGTTCATATGTCTCATTATGTTCATGATATGTCTCATTATGTTCATATGTCTCATTATGTTCATGATATGTCTCATTATGTTCATGATATGTCTCATTATGTCATGATGTGTCTCATTATGTTCATGATATGTCTCATTATGTTCATATGTCTCATTATGTTCATGATATGTCTCATTGTGTTCATGATATGTCTCATTATGTCATGATATTTCTCATGTTTATGATATGTCTCATTATGTCATGATGTGTCTCATTATGTTCATGATATGTCTCATTATGTTCATATGTCTCATTATGTTCATGATATGTCTCATTGTGTTCATGATATGTCTCATTATGTTCATGATATGTCTCATTATGTTCATATGTCTCATTATGTTCATGATATGTCTCATTATGTCATGATGTGTCTCATTATGTTCATGATATGTCTCATTATGTTCACATGTCTCATTATGTTCATGATATGTCTAATTATGTTCATATGTCTCATTATGTTCATGATATGTCTCATTGTGTTCATGATATGTCTCATTATGTTCATGATATGTCTCATGGTTTTCATGATATGTCTCATTATGTCATGATATGTCTCATTATGTTCATGATATGTCTCATTATGTTCATATGTCTCATTATGTTCATGATATGTCTCATTATGTCCATGATATGTCTCATTATGTCATGATATGTCTCATTATGTTCATATGTCTCATTATGTCATGATATGTCTCATTATGTTCATATGTCTCATTATATCATGATATGTCTCATTATGTTCGTGATATGTCTCATTATGTCATGTGTCTCATTATGTTCATGATATGTCTCATTATGTCCATGATATGTCTCATTATGTCATGATATGTCTCATTATGTTCATATGTGTCATTATGTCATGATATGTCTCATTATGTTCATATGTCTCATTATATCATGATATGTCTCATTATGTTCGTGATATGTCTCATTATGTCATGTGTCTCATTATGTTCATGATATGTCTCATTATGTTCATGATATGTCTCATTATGTTCATATGTCTCATTATGTCATGATGTGTCTCATTATGTTCATGATATGTCTCATTATGTTCATATGTCTCATTATGTTCATGATATGTCTCATTATGTTCATGATATGTCTCATTATGTTCATGATATGTCTCATTATGTTCATGTCTCATTATGTTCATGATATGTCTCATTATGTCATGATGTGTCTCATTATGTTCATATGTCTCATTATGTTCATATGTCTCATTATGTTCATGATATGTCTCATTATGTTCATATGTCTCATTATGTTCATGATATGTCTCATTATGTTCATGATATGTCTCATTATGTCATGATGTGTCTCATTATGTTCATGATATGTCTCATTATGTTCATATGTCTCATTATGTTCATGATATGTCTCATTGTGTTCATGATATGTCTCATTATGTCATGATATTTCTCATGTTTATGATATGTCTCATTATGTCATGATATGTCTCATTATGTTCATGATATGTCTCATTATGTCATGATGTGTCTCATTATGTTCGTGATATGTCTCATTATGTCATGTGTCTCATTATGTTCATGATATGTCTCATTATGTTCATATGTCTCATTATGTCATGATATGTCTCATTATGTTCATATGTCTCATTATGTCATGATATGTCTCATTATGTTCATTATATGTCTCATTATGTCATGATATTTCTCATGTTTATGATATGTCTCATTATGTCATGATATGTCTCATTATGTTCATGATATGTCTCATTATGTCATGTGTCTCATTATGTTCATGATATGTCTCATTATGTCATGATATGTCTCATTATGTTCATATGTCTCATTATGTCATGATGTGTCTCATTATGTTCATGATATGTCTCATTATGTTCATATGTCTCATTATGTTCATGATATGTCTCATTATGTTCATGATATGTCTCATTATGTTCATGATATGTCTCATTATGTTCATGTCTCATTATGTTCATGATATGTCTCATTATGTCATGATGTGTCTCATTATGTTCATATGTCTCATTATGTTCATATGTCTCATTATGTTCATGATATGTCTCATTATGTTCATATGTCTCATTATGTTCATGATATGTCTCATTATGTTCATGATATGTCTCATTATGTCATGATGTGTCTCATTATGTTCATGATATGTCTCATTATGTTCATATGTCTCATTATGTTCATGATATGTCTCATTGTGTTCATGATATGTCTCATTATGTCATGATATTTCTCATGTTTATGATATGTCTCATTATGTCATGATGTGTCTCATTATGTTCATGATATGTCTCATTATGTTCATATGTCTCATTATGTTCATGATATGTCTCATTGTGTTCATAATATGTCTCATTATGTTCATGATATGTCTCATTATGTTCATATGTCTCATTATGTTCATGATATGTCTCATTATGTCATGATGTGTCTCATTATGTTCATGATATGTCTCATTATGTTCACATGTCTCATTATGTTCATGATATGTCTAATTATGTTCATATGTCTCATTATGTTCATGATATGTCTCATTGTGTTCATGATATGTCTCATTATGTTCATGATATGTCTCATGGTTTTCATGATATGTCTCATTATGTCATGATATGTCTCATTATGTTCATGATATGTCTCATTATGTTCATATGTCTCATTATGTTCATGATATGTCTCATTATGTCCATGATATGTCTCATTATGTCATGATATGTCTCATTATGTTCATATGTCTCATTATGTCATGATATGTCTCATTATGTTCATATGTCTCATTATATCATGATATGTCTCATTATGTTCGTGATATGTCTCATTATGTCATGTGTCTCATTATGTTCATGATATGTCTCATTATGTTCATGATATGTCTCATTATGTTCATATGTCTCATTATGTCATGATGTGTCTCATTATGTTCATGATATGTCTCATTATGTTCATATGTCTCATTATGTTCATGATATGTCTCATTATGTTCATATGTCTCATTATGTTCATGATATGTCTCATTATGTTCATGATATGTCTCATTATGTCATGATGTGTCTCATTATGTTCATGATATGTCTCATTATGTTCATATGTCTCATTATGTTCATGATATGTCTCATTGTGTTCATGATATGTCTCATTATGTCATGATATTTCTCATGTTTATGATATGTCTCATTATGTCATGATGTGTCTCATTATGTTCATGATATGTCTCATTATGTTCATATGTCTCATTATGTTCATGATATGTCTCATTGTGTTCATAATATGTCTCATTATGTTCATGATATGTCTCATTATGTTCATATGTCTCATTATGTTCATGATATGTCTCATTATGTCATGATGTGTCTCATTATGTTCATGATATGTCTCATTATGTTCACATGTCTCATTATGTTCATGATATGTCTAATTATGTTCATATGTCTCATTATGTTCATGATATGTCTCATTATGTTCATGATATGTCTCATTATGTCATGATGTGTCTCATTATGTTCATGATATGTCTCATTATGTTCATATGTCTCATTATGTTCATGATATGTCTCATTGTGTTCATGATATGTCTCATTATGTCATGATATTTCTCATGTTTATGATATGTCTCATTATGTCATGATGTGTCTCATTATGTTCATGATATGTCTCATTATGTTCATATGTCTCATTATGTTCATGATATGTCTCATTGTGTTCATAATATGTCTCATTATGTTCATGATATGTCTCATTATGTTCATATGTCTCATTATGTTCATGATATGTCTCATTATGTCATGATGTGTCTCATTATGTTCATGATATGTCTCATTATGTTCACATGTCTCATTATGTTCATGATATGTCTAATTATGTTCATATGTCTCATTATGTTCATGATATGTCTCATTGTGTTCATGATATGTCTCATTATGTTCATGATATGTCTCATGGTTTTCATGATATGTCTCATTATGTCATGATATGTCTCATTATGTTCATGATATGTCTCATTATGTTCATATGTCTCATTATGTTCATGATATGTCTCATTATGTCCATGATATGTCTCATTATGTCATGATATGTCTCATTATGTTCATATGTCTCATTATGTCATGATATGTCTCATTATGTTCATATGTCTCATTATATCATGATATGTCTCATTATGTTCGTGATATGTCTCATTATGTCATGTGTCTCATTATGTTCATGATATGTCTCATTATGTTCATGATATGTCTCATTATGTTCATATGTCTCATTATGTCATGATGTGTCTCATTATGTTCATGATATGTCTCATTATGTTCATATGTCTCATTATGTTCATGATATGTCTCATTATGTTCATATGTCTCATTATGTTCATGATATGTCTCATTATGTTCATGATATGTCTCATTATGTCATGATGTGTCTCATTATGTTCATGATATGTCTCATTATGTTCATATGTCTCATTATGTTCATGATATGTCTCATTGTGTTCATGATATGTCTCATTATGTCATGATATTTCTCATGTTTATGATATGTCTCATTATGTCATGATGTGTCTCATTATGTTCATGATATGTCTCATTATGTTCATATGTCTCATTATGTTCATGATATGTCTCATTGTGTTCATAATATGTCTCATTATGTTCATGATATGTCTCATTATGTTCATATGTCTCATTATGTTCATGATATGTCTCATTATGTCATGATGTGTCTCATTATGTTCATGATATGTCTCATTATGTTCACATGTCTCATTATGTTCATGATATGTCTAATTATGTTCATATGTCTCATTATGTTCATGATATGTCTCATTGTGTTCATGATATGTCTCATTATGTTCATGATATGTCTCATGGTTTTCATGATATGTCTCATTATGTCATGATATGTCTCATTATGTTCATGATATGTCTCATTATGTTCATATGTCTCATTATGTTCATGATATGTCTCATTATGTCCATGATATGTCTCATTATGTCATGATATGTCTCATTATGTTCATATGTCTCATTATGTCATGATATGTCTCATTATGTTCATATGTCTCATTATATCATGATATGTCTCATTATGTTCGTGATATGTCTCATTATGTCATGTGTCTCATTATGTTCATGATATGTCTCATTATGTTCATGATATGTCTCATTATGTTCATATGTCTCATTATGTCATGATGTGTCTCATTATGTTCATGATATGTCTCATTATGTTCATATGTCTCATTATGTTCATGATATGTCTCATTATGTTCATGATATGTCTCATTATGTTCATGATATGTCTCATTATGTTCATGTCTCATTATGTTCATGATATGTCTCATTATGTCATGATGTGTCTCATTATGTTCATATGTCTCATTATGTTCATATGTCTCATTATGTTCATGATATGTCTCATTATGTTCATATGTCTCATTATGTTCATGATATGTCTCATTATGTTCATGATATGTCTCATTATGTCATGATGTGTCTCATTATGTTCATGATATGTCTCATTATGTTCATATGTCTCATTATGTTCATGATATGTCTCATTGTGTTCATGATATGTCTCATTATGTCATGATATTTCTCATGTTTATGATATGTCTCATTATGTCATGATATGTCTCATTATGTTCATGATATGTCTCATTATGTCATGATGTGTCTCATTATGTTCGTGATATGTCTCATTATGTCATGTGTCTCATTATGTTCATGATATGTCTCATTATGTTCATATGTCTCATTATGTCATGATATGTCTCATTATGTTCATATGTCTCATTATGTCATGATATGTCTCATTATGTTCATTATATGTCTCATTATGTCATGATATTTCTCATGTTTATGATATGTCTCATTATGTCATGATATGTCTCATTATGTTCATGATATGTCTCATTATGTCATGTGTCTCATTATGTTCATGATATGTCTCATTATGTCATGATATGTCTCATTATGTTCATATGTCTCATTATGTCATGATGTGTCTCATTATGTTCATATGTCTCATTATGTTCATATGTCTCATTATGTTCATGATATGTCTCATTATGTTCATGATATGTCTCATTATGTTCATGATATGTCTCATTATGTTCATGTCTCATTATGTTCATGATATGTCTCATTATGTCATGATGTGTCTCATTATGTTCATATGTCTCATTATGTTCATATGTCTCATTATGTTCATGATATGTCTCATTATGTTCATATGTCTCATTATGTTCATGATATGTCTCATTATGTTCATGATATGTCTCATTATGTCATGATGTGTCTCATTATGTTCATGATATGTCTCATTATGTTCATATGTCTCATTATGTTCATGATATGTCTCATTGTGTTCATGATATGTCTCATTATGTCATGATATTTCTCATGTTTATGATATGTCTCATTATGTCATGATATGTCTCATTATGTTCATGATATGTCTCATTATGTCATGATGTGTCTCATTATGTTCGTGATATGTCTCATTATGTCATGTGTCTCATTATGTTCATGATATGTCTCATTATGTTCATATGTCTCATTATGTCATGATATGTCTCATTATGTTCATATGTCTCATTATGTCATGATATGTCTCATTATGTTCATTATATGTCTCATTATGTCATGATATTTCTCATGTTTATGATATGTCTCATTATGTCATGATATGTCTCATTATGTTCATGATATGTCTCATTATGTCATGTGTCTCATTATGTTCATGATATGTCTCATTATGTCATGATATGTCTCATTATGTTCGTGATATGTCTCATTATGTCATGTGTCTCATTATGTTCATGATATGTCTCATTATGTTGATGATATGTCTCATTATGTTCATATGTCTCATTATGTTCATGATATGTCTCATTGTGTTCATGATATGTCTCATTATGTTCATGATATGTCTCATTATGTTCATATGTCTCATTATGTTCATGATATGTCTCATTATGTCATGATGTGTCTCATTATGTTCATGATATGTCTCATTATGTTCATATGTCTCATTATGTTCATGATATGTCTCATTATGTTCATATGTCTCATTATGTTCATGATATGTCTCATTATGTTCATGATATGTCTCATTATGTCATGATGTGTCTCATTATGGTCATGATATGTCTCATTATGTTCATATGTCTCATTATGTTCATGATATGTCTCATTGTGTTCATGATATGTCTCATTATGTTCATGATATGTCTCATTATGTTCATGATATGTCTCATGGTTTTCATGATATGTCTCATTATGTCATGATATGTCTCATTATGTTCATGATATGTCTCATTATGTTCATATGTCTCATTATGTTCATGATATGTCTCATTATGTCATGATATGTCTCATTATGTTCATATGTCTCATTATGTCATATGTCTCATTATGTTCATATGTCTCATTATGTCATGATATGTCTCATTATGTTCATTATATGTCTCATTATGTCATGATATTTCTCATGTTTATGATATGTCTCATTATGTCATGATATGTCTCATTATGTTCGTGATATGTCTCATTATGTCATGTGTCTCATTATGTTCATGATATGTCTCATTATGTTCATATGTCTCATTATGTCATGATGTGTCTCATTATGTTCATGATATGTCTCATTATGTTCATATGTCTCATTATGTTCATGATATGTCTCATTATGTTCATGTCTCATTATGTTCATGATATGTCTCATTATGTTCATGATATGTCTCATTATGTTCATATGTCTCATTATGTTCATGATATGTCTCATTATGTTCATATGTCTCATTATGTTCATGATATGTCTCATTATGTTCATATGTCATTATGTTCATGATATGTCTCATTATGTTCATATGTCTCATTATGTTCATGATATGTCTCATTATGTTCATGATATGTCTCATTATTTCATGATGTGTCTCATTATGTTCATGATATGTCTCATTATGTTCATGTCTCATTATGTTCATGATATGTCTCATTATGTTCATGATATGTCTCATTATGTTCATATGTCATTATGTTCATGATATGTCTCATTATGTTCATATGTCTCATTATGTTCATGATATGTCTCATTATGTTCATGATATGTCTCATTATGTTCATGATATGTCTCATTATGTTCATGTCTCATTATGTTCATGATATGTCTCATTATGTTCATGATATGTCTCATTATGTTCATGTCTCATTATGTTCATGATATGTCTCATTATGTTCATGATATGTCTCATTATGTTCATATGTCTCATTATGTTCATGATATGTCTCATTATGTTCATGATATGTCTCATTATTTCATGATATGTCTCATTATGTTCATATGTCTCATTATGTTCATGATATGTCTCATTATGTTCATGATATGTCTCATTATTTCATGATGTGTCTCATTATGTTCATGATATGTCTCATTATGTTCATATGTCTCATTATGTTCATGATATGTCTCATTGTGTTCATGATATGTCTCATTGTGTTCATGATATGTCTCATTATGTTCATGATATGTCTCATTATGTTCATGATATGTCTCATTGTTTTCATGATATGTCTCATTATGTCATGATGTGTCTCATTATGTTCGTGATATGTCTCATTATGTCATGTGTCTCATTATGTTCATGATATGTCTCATTATGTTCATATGTCTCATTATGTCATGATATGTCTCATTATGTTCATATGTCTCATTATGTCATGATATGTCTCATTATGTTCGTGATATGTCTCATTATGTCATGTGTCTCATTATGTTCATGATATGTCTCATTATGTTCATATGTCTCATTATGTCATGATGTGTCTCATTATGTTCATGATATGTCTCATTATGTTCATATGTCTCATTATGTTCATGATATGTCTCATTGTGTTCATGATATGTCTCATTATGTTCATGATATGTCTCATTATGTTCATATGTCTCATTATGTTCATGATATGTCTCATTATGTCATGATGTGTCTCATTATGTTCATGATATGTCTCATTATGTTCACATGTCTCATTATGTTCATGATATGTCTAATTATGTTCATATGTCTCATTATGTTCATGATATGTCTCATTATGTTCATATGTCTCATTATGTTCATGATATGTCTCATTGTGTTCATGATATGTCTCATTATGTTCATGATATGTCTCATGGTTTTCATGATATGTCTCATTATGTCATGATATGTCTCATTATGTTCATGATATGTCTCATTATGTTCATATGTCTCATTATGTTCATGATATGTCTCATTATGTCCATGATATGTCTCATTATGTCATGATATGTCTCATTATGTTCGTGATATGTCTCATTATGTCATGTGTCTCATTATGTTCATGATATGTCTCATTATGTTCATGATATGTCTCATTATGTTCATATGTCTCATTATGTCATGATGTGTCTCATTATGTTCATGATATGTCTCATTATGTTCATATGTCTCATTATGTTCGTGATATGTCTCAGTATGTCATGTGTCTCATTATGTTCATGATATGTCTCATTATGTTCATGATATGTCTCATTATGTTCATATGTCTCATTATGTCATGATATGTC
Source organism: Anarhichas minor (assembly GCF_050575085.1). NCBI lineage: Eukaryota > Metazoa > Chordata > Actinopteri > Perciformes > Anarhichadidae > Anarhichas > Anarhichas minor. The sequence goes on from NW_027466512.1 coordinate 434,451, forward strand.
TCATTATGTTCATGATATGTCTCATTATGTCATGATGTGTCTCATTATGTTCATGATATGTCTCATTATGTTCATGATATGTCTCATTATGTTCATATGTCTCATTATGTCATGATGTGTCTCATTATGTTCATGATATGTCTCATTATGTTCATATGTCTCATTATGTTCGTGATATGTCTCATTATGTCATGTGTCTCATTATGTTCATGATATGTCTCATTATGTTCATATGTCTCATTATGTCATGATATGTCTCATTATGTTCATGTCTCATTATGTTCATGATATGTCTCATTATGTCATGATGTGTCTCATTATGTTCATATGTCTCATTATGTTCATATGTCTCATTATGTTCATGATATGTCTCATTATGTTCATATGTCTCATTATGTTCATGATATGTCTCATTATGTTCATGATATGTCTCATTATGTCATGATGTGTCTCATTATGTTCATGATATGTCTCATTATGTTCATATGTCTCATTATGTTTATGATATGTCTCATTGTGTTCATGATATGTCTCATTATGTCATGATATTTCTCATGTTTATGATATGTCTCATTATGTCATGATATGTCTCATTATGTTCATGATATGTCTCATTATGTCATGATGTGTCTCATTATGTTCGTGATATGTCTCATTATGTCATGTGTCTCATTATGTTCATGATATGTCTCATTATGTTCATATGTCTCATTATGTCATGATATGTCTCATTATGTTCATATGTCTCATTATGTCATGATATGTCTCATTATGTTCATTATATGTCTCATTATGTCATGATATTTCTCATGTTTATGATATGTCTCATTATGTCATGATATGTCTCATTATGTTCGTGATATGTCTCATTATGTCATGTGTCTCATTATGTTCATGATATGTCTCATTATGTCATGATATGTCTCATTATGTTCGTGATATGTCTCATTATGTCATGTGTCTCATTATGTTCATATGTCTCATTATGTTCATGATATGTCTCATTATGTTCATATGTCTCATTATGTTCATGATATGTCTCATTATGTCATGATGTGTCTCATTATGTTCATGATATGTCTCATTATGTTCATATGTCTCATTATGTTCATGATATGTCTCATTATGTTCATATGTCTCATTATGTTCATGATATGTCTCATTATGTTCATGATATGTCTCATTATGTCATGATGTGTCTCATTATGTTCATGATATGTCTCATTATGTTCATATGTCTCATTATGTTCATGATATGTCTCATTGTGTTCATGATATGTCTCATTATGTTCATGATATGTCTCATTATGTTCATGATATGTCTCATGGTTTTCATGATATGTCTCATTATGTCATGATATGTCTCATTATGTTCATGATATGTCTCATTATGTTCATATGTCTCATTATGTTCATGATATGTCTCATTATGTTCATGATATGTCTCATTATGTCATGATATGTCTCATTATGTTCATATGTCTCATTATGTCATATGTCTCATTATGTTCATATGTCTCATTATGTCATGATATGTCTCATTATGTTCATTATATGTCTCATTATGTCATGATATTTCTCATGTTTATGATATGTCTCATTATGTCATGATATGTCTCATTATGTTCGTGATATGTCTCATTATGTCATGTGTCTCATTATGTTCATGATATGTCTCATTATGTTCGTGATATGTCTCATTATGTCATGTGTCTCATTATGTTCATGATATGTCTCATCATGTTTATGATATGTCTCATTATGTCATGATATGTCTCATTATGTTCATGATATGTCTCATTATGTTCATATGTCTCATTATGTCATGATGTGTCTCATTATGTTCATGATATGTCTCATTATGTTCATATGTCTCATTATGTTCATGATATGTCTCATTATGTTCATATGTCATTATGTTCATGATATGTCTCATTATGTTCATATGTCTCATTATGTTCATGATATGTCTCATTATGTTCATGATATGTCTCATTATTTCATGATGTGTCTCATTATGTTCATGATATGTCTCATTATGTTCATGTCTCATTATGTTCATGATATGTCTCATTATGTTCATATGTCTCATTATGTTCATATGTCATTATGTTCATGATATGTCTCATTATGTTCATATGTCTCATTATGTTCATGATATGTCTCATTATGTTCATGATATGTCTCATTATGTTCATATGTCTCATTATGTCATGATGTGTCTCATTATGTCATGATATGTCTCATTATGTTCATATGTCTCATTATGTCATGATATGTCTCATTATGTTCATTATATGTCTCATTATGTCATGATATTTCTCATGTTTATGATATGTCTCATTATGTCATGATATGTCTCATTATGTTCGTGATATGTCTCATTATGTCATGTGTCTCATTATGTTCATGATATGTCTCATTATGTCATGATATGTCTCATTATGTTCGTGATATGTCTCATTATGTCATGTGTCTCATTATGTTCATATGTCTCATTATGTTCATGATATGTCTCATTATGTTCATATGTCTCATTATGTTCATGATATGTCTCATTATGTCATGATGTGTCTCATTATGTTCATGATATGTCTCATTATGTTCATATGTCTCATTATGTTCATGATATGTCTCATTATGTTCATATGTCTCATTATGTTCATGATATGTCTCATTATGTTCATGATATGTCTCATTATGTCATGATGTGTCTCATTATGTTCATGATATGTCTCATTATGTTCATATGTCTCATTATGTTCATGATATGTCTCATTGTGTTCATGATATGTCTCATTATGTTCATGATATGTCTCATTATGTTCATGATATGTCTCATGGTTTTCATGATATGTCTCATTATGTCATGATATGTCTCATTATGTTCATGATATGTCTCATTATGTTCATATGTCTCATTATGTTCATGATATGTCTCATTATGTTCATGATATGTCTCATTATGTCATGATATGTCTCATTATGTTCATATGTCTCATTATGTCATATGTCTCATTATGTTCATATGTCTCATTATGTCATGATATGTCTCATTATGTTCATTATATGTCTCATTATGTCATGATATTTCTCATGTTTATGATATGTCTCATTATGTCATGATATGTCTCATTATGTTCGTGATATGTCTCATTATGTCATGTGTCTCATTATGTTCATGATATGTCTCATTATGTTCGTGATATGTCTCATTATGTCATGTGTCTCATTATGTTCATGATATGTCTCATCATGTTTATGATATGTCTCATTATGTCATGATATGTCTCATTATGTTCATGATATGTCTCATTATGTTCATATGTCTCATTATGTCATGATGTGTCTCATTATGTTCATGATATGTCTCATTATGTTCATATGTCTCATTATGTTCATGATATGTCTCATTATGTTCATATGTCATTATGTTCATGATATGTCTCATTATGTTCATATGTCTCATTATGTTCATGATATGTCTCATTATGTTCATGATATGTCTCATTATTTCATGATGTGTCTCATTATGTTCATGATATGTCTCATTATGTTCATGTCTCATTATGTTCATGATATGTCTCATTATGTTCATATGTCTCATTATGTTCATATGTCATTATGTTCATGATATGTCTCATTATGTTCATATGTCTCATTATGTTCATGATATGTCTCATTATGTTCATGATATGTCTCATTATGTTCATATGTCTCATTATGTCATGATGTGTCTCATTATGTTCATGATATGTCTCATTATGTTCATATGTCTCATTATGTTCATGATATGTGTCATTATGTTCATGATATGTCTCATTATGTTCATGATATGTCTCATTATGTTCATGTCTCATTATGTTCATGATATGTCTCATTATGTCATGATGTGTCTCATTATGTTCATATGTCTCATTATGTTCATATGTCTCATTATGTTCATGATATGTCTCATTATGTTCATATGTCTCATTATGTTCATGATATGTCTCATTATGTTCATGATATGTCTCATTATGTCATGATGTGTCTCATTATGTTCATGATATGTCTCATTATGTTCATATGTCTCATTATGTTCATGATATGTCTCATTGTGTTCATGATATGTCTCATTATGTCATGATATTTCTCATGTTTATGATATGTCTCATTATGTCATGATATGTCTCATTATGTTCGTGATATGTCTCATGATGTCATGTGTCTCATTATGTTCATGATATGTCTCATTATGTTCATGATATGTCTCATTATGTTCATATGTCTCATTATGTCATGATGTGTCTCATTATGTTCATATGTCTCATTATGTTCATGATATGTCTCATTATGTCATGATGTGTCTCATTATGTTCGTGATATGTCTCATTATGTCATGTGTCTCATTATGTTCATGATATGTCTCATTATGTTCATATGTCTCATTATGTCATGATATGTCTCATTATGTTCATATGTCTCATTATGTCATGATATGTCTCATTATGTTCATTATATGTCTCATTATGTCATGATATTTCTCATGTTTATGATATGTCTCATTATGTCATGATATGTCTCATTATGTTCGTGATATGTCTCATTATGTCATGTGTCTCATTATGTTCATGATATGTCTCATTATGTCATGATATGTCTCATTATGTTCGTGATATGTCTCATTATGTCATGTGTCTCATTATGTTCATGATATGTCTCATTATGTTCATGATATGTCTCATTATGTTCATATGTCTCATTATGTCATGATGTGTCTCATGTTCATGATATGTCTCATTATGTTCATATGTCTCATGTTCATGATATGTCTCATTGTGTTCATGATATGTCTCATTATGTTCATGATATGTCTCATTATGTTCATATGTCTCATTATGTTCATGATATGTCTCATTATGTCATGATGTGTCTCATTATGTTCATGATATGTCTCATTATGTTCATATGTCTCATTATGTTCATGATATGTCTCATTATGTTCATATGTCTCATTATGTTCATGATATGTCTCATTATGTTCATGATATGTCTCATTATGTCATGATGTGTCTCATTATGTTCATGATATGTCTCATTATGTTCATATGTCTCATTATGTTCATGATATGTCTCATTGTGTTCATGATATGTCTCATTATGTTCATGATATGTCTCATTATGTTCGTGATATGTCTCATTATGTCATGTGTCTCATTATGTTCATGATATGTCTCATTATGTTCATGATATGTCTCATTATGTTCATATGTCTCATTATGTCATGATGTGTCTCATTATGTTCATATGTCTCATTATGTTCATGATATGTCTCATTGTGTTCATGATATGTCTCATTATGTCATGATGTGTCTCATTATGTTCATGATATGTCTCATTATGTTCATATGTCTCATTATGTTCATGATATGTCTCATTATGTTCATGATATGTCTCATTATGTTCATATGTCTCATTATGTTCATGATATGTCTCATTATGTCATGATGTGTCTCATTATGTTCATGATATGTCTCATTATGTTCATATGTCTCATTATGTTCATGATATGTCTCATTATGTTCATATGTCTCATTATGTTCATGATATGTCTCATTATGTTCATGATATGTCTCATTATGTCATGATGTGTCTCATTATGTTCATGATATGTCTCATTATGTTCATATGTCTCATTATGTTCATGATATGTCTCATTGTGTTCATGATATGTCTCATTATGTTCATGAGATGTCTCATTATGTTAGTGATATGTCTCATTATGTCATGTGTCTCATTATGTTCATGATATGTCTCATTATGTTCATGATATGTCTCATTATGTTCATATGTCTCATTATGTCATGATGTGTCTCATTATGTTCATATGTCTCATTATGTTCATGATATGTCTCATTATGTCATGATGTGTCTCATTATGTTCGTGATATGTCTCATTATGTCATGTGTCTCATTATGTTCATGATATGTCTCATTATGTTCATATGTCTCATTATGTCATGATATGTCTCATTATGTTCATATGTCTCATTATGTCATGATATGTCTCATTATGTTCATTATATGTCTCATTATGTCATGATATTTCTCATGTTTATGATACGTCTCATTATGTCATGATATGTCTCATTATGTTCGTGATATGTCTCATTATGTCATGTGTCTCATTATGTTCATGATATGTCTCATTATGTCATGATATGTCTCATTATGTTCGTGATATGTCTCATTATGTTCATATGTCTCATTATGTCATGATATGTCTCATTATGTTCATTATATGTCTCATTATGTCATGATATTTCTCATGTTTATGATATGTCTCATTATGTCATGATATGTCTCATTATGTTCGTGATATGTCTCATTATGTCATGTGTCTCATTATGTTCATGATATGTCTCATTATGTCATGATATGTCTCATTATGTTCGTGATATGTCTCATTATGTCATGTGTCTCATTATGTTCATGATATGTCTCATTATGTTCATGATATGTCTCATTATGTTCATATGTCTCATTATGTCATGATGTGTCTCATGTTCATGATATGTCTCATTATGTTCATATGTCTCATGTTCATGATATGTCTCATTGTGTTCATGATATGTCTCATTATGTTCATGATATGTCTCATTATGTTCATATGTCTCATTATGTTCATGATATGTCTCATTATGTCATGATGTGTCTCATTATGTTCATGATATGTCTCATTATGTTCATATGTCTCATTATGTTCATGATATGTCTCATTATGTTCATATGTCTCATTATGTTCATGATATGTCTCATTATGTTCATGATATGTCTCATTATGTCATGATGTGTCTCATTATGTTCATGATATGTCTCATTATGTTCATATGTCTCATTATGTTCATGATATGTCTCATTATGTTCATGATATGTCTCATTATGTCATGATGTGTCTCATTATGTTCATGATATGTCTCATTATGTCATGATGTGTCTCATTATGTTCATGATATGTCTCATTATGTTCATATGTCTCATTATGTTCATGATATGTCTCATTGTGTTCATGATATGTCTCATTATGTTCATGAGATGTCTCATTATGTTAGTGATATGTCTCATTATGTCATGTGTCTCATTATGTTCATGATATGTCTCATTATGTTCATGATATGTCTCATTATGTTCATATGTCTCATTATGTCATGATGTGTCTCATTATGTTCATATGTCTCATTATGTTCATGATATGTCTCATTATGTCATGATGTGTCTCATTATGTTCGTGATATGTCTCATTATGTCATGTGTCTCATTATGTTCATGATATGTCTCATTATGTTCATATGTCTCATTATGTCATGATATGTCTCATTATGTTCATATGTCTCATTATGTCATGATATGTCTCATTATGTTCATTATATGTCTCATTATGTCATGATATTTCTCATGTTTATGATACGTCTCATTATGTCATGATATGTCTCATTATGTTCGTGATATGTCTCATTATGTCATGTGTCTCATTATGTTCATGATATGTCTCATTATGTCATGATATGTCTCATTATGTTCGTGATATGTCTCATTATGTTCATATGTCTCATTATGTCATGATATGTCTCATTATGTTCATTATATGTCTCATTATGTCATGATATTTCTCATGTTTATGATATGTCTCATTATGTCATGATATGTCTCATTATGTTCGTGATATGTCTCATTATGTCATGTGTCTCATTATGTTCATGATATGTCTCATTATGTCATGATATGTCTCATTATGTTCGTGATATGTCTCATTATGTCATGTGTCTCATTATGTTCATGATATGTCTCATTATGTTCATGATATGTCTCATTATGTTCATATGTCTCATTATGTCATGATGTGTCTCATGTTCATGATATGTCTCATTATGTTCATATGTCTCATGTTCATGATATGTCTCATTGTGTTCATGATATGTCTCATTATGTTCATGATATGTCTCATTATGTTCATATGTCTCATTATGTTCATGATATGTCTCATTATGTCATGATGTGTCTCATTATGTTCATGATATGTCTCATTATGTTCATATGTCTCATTATGTTCATGATATGTCTCATTATGTTCATATGTCTCATTATGTTCATGATATGTCTCATTATGTTCATGATATGTCTCATTATGTCATGATGTGTCTCATTATGTTCATGATATGTCTCATTATGTTCATATGTCTCATTATGTTCATGATATGTCTCATTATGTTCATGATATGTCTCATTATGTCATGATGTGTCTCATTATGTTCATGATATGTCTCATTATGTTCATATGTCTCATTATGTTCATGATATGTCTCATTGTGTTCATGATATGTCTCATTATGTTCATGATATGTCTCATTATGTCATGATGTGTCTCATTATGTTCATGATATGTCTCATTATGTTCATATGTCTCATTATGTTCATGATATGTCTCATTGTGTTCATGATATGTCTCATTATGTTCATGATATGTCTCATTATGTTCGTGATATGTCTCATTATGTCATGTGTCTCATTATGTTCATGATATGTCTCATTATGTTCATGATATGTCTCATTATGTTCATATGTCTCATTATGTCATGATGTGTCTCATTATGTTCATATGTCTCATTATGTTCATGATATGTCTCATTATGTCATGATGTGTCTCATTATGTTCGTGATATGTCTCATTATGTCATGTGTCTCATTATGTTCATGATATGTCTCATTATGTTCATATGTCTCATTATGTCATGATATGTCTCATAATGTTCATATGTCTCATTATGTCATGATATGTCTCATTATGTTCATTATATGTCTCATTATGTCATGATATTTCTCATGTTTATGATACGTCTCATTATGTCATGATATGTCTCATTATGTCATGTGTCTCATTATGTTCATGATATGTCTCATTATGTCATGATATGTCTCATTATGTTCGTGATATGTCTCATTATGTCATGTGTCTCATTATGTTCATGATATGTCTCATTATGTTCATGATATGTCTCATTATGTTCATATGTCTCATTATGTCATGATGTGTCTCATTATGTTCATGATATGTCTCATTATGTTCATATGTCTCATTATGTTCATGATATGTCTCATTGTGTTCATGATATGTCTCATCATGTCATGATGTGTCTCATTATGTTCATGATATGTCTCATTATGTTCATATGTCTCATTATGTTCATGATATGTCTCATTATGTCATGATGTGTCTCATTATGTTCATATGTCTCATTATGTTCATGATATGTCTCATTATGTCATGATGTGTCTCATTATGTTCGTGATATGTCTCATTATGTCATGTGTCTCATTATGTTCATGATATGTCTCATTATGTTCATATGTCTCATTATGTCATGATATGTCTCATTATGTTCATATGTCTCATTATGTCATGATATGTCTCATTATGTTCATTATATGTCTCATTATGTCATGATATTTCTCATGTTGATGATATGTCTCATTATGTCATGATATGTCTCATTATGTTCGTGATATGTCTCATTATGTCATGTGTCTCATTATGTCATGATATGTCTCATTATGTTCATGATATGTCTCATTATGTTCATATGTCTCATTATGTTCATGATATGTCTCATTGTGTTCATGATATGTCTCATTATGTTCATGAGATGTCTCATTATGTTAGTGATATGTCTCATTATGTCATGTGTCTCATTATGTTCATGATATGTCTCATTATGTTCATGATATGTCTCATTATGTTCATATGTCTCATTATGTCATGATGTGTCTCATTATGTTCATATGTCTCATTATGTTCATGATATGTCTCATTATGTCATGATGTGTCTCATTATGTTCGTGATATGTCTCATTATGTCATGTGTCTCATTATGTTCATGATATGTCTCATTATGTTCATATGTCTCATTATGTCATGATATGTCTCATTATGTTCATATGTCTCATTATGTCATGATATGTCTCATTATGTTCATTATATGTCTCATTATGTCATGATATTTCTCATGTTTATGATACGTCTCATTATGTCATGATATGTCTCATTATGTTCGTGATATGTCTCATTATGTCATGTGTCTCATTATGTTCATGATATGTCTCATTATGTCATGATATGTCTCATTATGTTCGTGATATGTCTCATTATGTTCATATGTCTCATTATGTCATGATATGTCTCATTATGTTCATTATATGTCTCATTATGTCATGATATTTCTCATGTTTATGATATGTCTCATTATGTCATGATATGTCTCATTATGTTCGTGATATGTCTCATTATGTCATGTGTCTCATTATGTTCATGATATGTCTCATTATGTCATGATATGTCTCATTATGTTCGTGATATGTCTCATTATGTCATGTGTCTCATTATGTTCATGATATGTCTCATTATGTTCATGATATGTCTCATTATGTTCATATGTCTCATTATGTCATGATGTGTCTCATGTTCATGATATGTCTCATTATGTTCATATGTCTCATGTTCATGATATGTCTCATTGTGTTCATGATATGTCTCATTATGTTCATGATATGTCTCATTATGTTCATATGTCTCATTATGTTCATGATATGTCTCATTATGTCATGATGTGTCTCATTATGTTCATGATATGTCTCATTATGTTCATATGTCTCATTATGTTCATGATATGTCTCATTATGTTCATGATATGTCTCATTATGTCATGATGTGTCTCATTATGTTCATGATATGTCTCATTATGTTCATATGTCTCATTATGTTCATGATATGTCTCATTATGTTCATGATATGTCTCATTATGTCATGATGTGTCTCATTATGTTCATGATATGTCTCATTATGTTCATATGTCTCATTATGTTCATGATATGTCTCATTGTGTTCATGATATGTCTCATTATGTTCATGATATGTCTCATTATGTCATGATGTGTCTCATTATGTTCATGATATGTCTCATTATGTTCATATGTCTCATTATGTTCATGATATGTCTCATTGTGTTCATGATATGTCTCATTATGTTCATGATATGTCTCATTATGTTCGTGATATGTCTCATTATGTCATGTGTCTCATTATGTTCATGATATGTCTCATTATGTTCATGATATGTCTCATTATGTTCATATGTCTCATTATGTCATGATGTGTCTCATTATGTTCATATGTCTCATTATGTTCATGATATGTCTCATTATGTCATGATGTGTCTCATTATGTTCGTGATATGTCTCATTATGTCATGTGTCTCATTATGTTCATGATATGTCTCATTATGTTCATATGTCTCATTATGTCATGATATGTCTCATAATGTTCATATGTCTCATTATGTCATGATATGTCTCATTATGTTCATTATATGTCTCATTATGTCATGATATTTCTCATGTTTATGATACGTCTCATTATGTCATGATATGTCTCATTATGTCATGTGTCTCATTATGTTCATGATATGTCTCATTATGTCATGATATGTCTCATTATGTTCGTGATATGTCTCATTATGTCATGTGTCTCATTATGTTCATGATATGTCTCATTATGTTCATGATATGTCTCATTATGTTCATATGTCTCATTATGTCATGATGTGTCTCATTATGTTCATGATATGTCTCATTATGTTCATATGTCTCATTATGTTCATGATATGTCTCATTGTGTTCATGATATGTCTCATCATGTCATGATGTGTCTCATTATGTTCATGATATGTCTCATTATGTTCATATGTCTCATTATGTTCATGATATGTCTCATTATGTCATGATGTGTCTCATTATGTTCATATGTCTCATTATGTTCATGATATGTCTCATTATGTCATGATGTGTCTCATTATGTTCGTGATATGTCTCATTATGTCATGTGTCTCATTATGTTCATGATATGTCTCATTATGTTCATATGTCTCATTATGTCATGATATGTCTCATTATGTTCATATGTCTCATTATGTCATGATATGTCTCATTATGTTCATTATATGTCTCATTATGTCATGATATTTCTCATGTTGATGATATGTCTCATTATGTCATGATATGTCTCATTATGTTCGTGATATGTCTCATTATGTCATGTGTCTCATTATGTTCATGATATGTCTCATTATGTCATGATATGTCTCATTATGTTCGTGATATGTCTCATTATGTCATGTGTCTCATTATGTTCATGATATGTCTCATTATGTTCATGATATGTCTCATTATGTTCATATGTCTCATTATGTCATGATGTGTCTCATGTTCATGATATGTCTCATTATGTTCATATGTCTCATGTTCATGATATGTCTCATTGTGTTCATGATATGTCTCATTATGTTCATGATATGTCTCATTATGTTCATATGTCTCATTATGTTCGTGATATGTCTCATTATGTCATGATGTGTCTCATTATGTTCATGATATGTCTCATTATGTTCATATGTCTCATTATGTTCATGATATGTCTCATTATGTTCATATGTCTCATTATGTTCATGATATGTCTCATTATGTTCATGATATGTCTCATTATGTCATGATGTGTCTCATTATGTTCATGATATGTCTCATTATGTTCATATGTCTCATTATGTTCATGATATGTCTCATTGTGTTCATGATATGTCTCATTATGTTCATGATATGTCTCATTATGTTCGTGATATGTCTCATTATGTCATGTGTCTCATTATGTTCATGATATGTCTCATTATGTTCATGATATGTCTCATTATGTTCATATGTCTCATTATGTCATGATGTGTCTCATTATGTTCATATGTCTCATTATGTTCATGATATGTCTCATTGTGTTCATGATATGTCTCATTATGTCATGATGTGTCTCATTATGTTCATGATATGTCTCATTATGTTCATATGTCTCATTATGTTCATGATATGTCTCATTATGTTCATGATATGTCTCATTATGTTCATATGTCTCATTATGTTCATGATATGTCTCATTATGTCATGATGTGTCTCATTATGTTCATGATATGTCTCATTATGTTCATATGTCTCATTATGTTCATGATATGTCTCATTATGTTCATATGTCTCATTATGTTCATGATATGTCTCATTATGTTCATGATATGTCTCATTATGTCATGATGTGTCTCATTATGTTCATGATATGTCTCATTATGTTCATATGTCTCATTATGTTCATGATATGTCTCATTGTGTTCATGAGATGTCTCATTATGTTCGTGATATGTCTCATTATGTCATGTGTCTCATTATGTTCATGATATGTCTCATTATGTTCATGATATGTCTCATTATGTTCATATGTCTCATTATGTCATGATGTGTCTCATTATGTTCATATGTCTCATTATGTTCATGATATGTCTCATTATGTCATGATGTGTCTCATTATGTTCGTGATATGTCTCATTATGTCATGTGTCTCATTATGTTCATGATATGTCTCATTATGTTCATATGTCTCATTATGTCATGATATGTCTCATTATGTTCATATGTCTCATTATGTCATGATATGTCTCATTATGTTCATTATATGTCTCATTATGTCATGATATTTCTCATGTTTATGATACGTCTCATTATGTCATGATATGTCTCATTATGTTCGTGATATGTCTCATTATGTCATGTGTCTCATTATGTTCATGATATGTCTCATTATGTCATGATATGTCTCATTATGTTCGTGATATGTCTCATTATGTTCATGTGTCTCATTATGTCATGATATGTCTCATTATGTTCATTATATGTCTCATTATGTCATGATATTTCTCATGTTTATGATATGTCTCATTATGTCATGATATGTCTCATTATGTTCGTGATATGTCTCATTATGTCATGTGTCTCATTATGTTCATGATATGTCTCATTATGTCATGATATGTCTCATTATGTTCGTGATATGTCTCATTATGTCATGTGTCTCATTATGTTCATGATATGTCTCATTATGTTCATGATATGTCTCATTATGTTCATATGTCTCATTATGTCATGATGTGTCTCATGTTCATGATATGTCTCATTATGTTCATATGTCTCATGTTCATGATATGTCTCATTGTGTTCATGATATGTCTCATTATGTTCATGATATGTCTCATTATGTTCATATGTCTCATTATGTTCATGATATGTCTCATTATGTCATGATGTGTCTCATTATGTTCATGATATGTCTCATTATGTTCATATGTCTCATTATGTTCATGATATGTCTCATTATGTTCATATGTCTCATTATGTTCATGATATGTCTCATTATGTTCATGATATGTCTCATTATGTCATGATGTGTCTCATTATGTTCATGATATGTCTCATTATGTTCATATGTCTCATTATGTTCATGATATGTCTCATTGTGTTCATGATATGTCTCATTATGTTCATGATATGTCTCATTATGTTCGTGATATGTCTCATTATGTCATGTGTCTCATTATGTTCATGATATGTCTCATTATGTTCATATGTCTCATTATGTCATGATGTGTCTCATTATGTTCATATGTCTCATTATGTTCATGATATGTCTCATTATGTCATGATGTGTCTCATTATGTTCGTGATATGTCTCATTATGTCATGTGTCTCATTATGTTCATGATATGTCTCATAATGTTCATATGTCTCATTATGTCATGATATGTCTCATTATGTTCATTATATGTCTCATTATGTCATGATATTTCTCATGTTTATGATACGTCTCATTATGTCATGATATGTCTCATTATGTCATGTGTCTCATTATGTTCATGATATGTCTCATTATGTCATGATATGTCTCATTATGTTCGTGATATGTCTCATTATGTCATGTGTCTCATTATGTTCATGATATGTCTCATTATGTTCATGATATGTCTCATTATGTTCATATGTCTCATTATGTCATGATGTGTCTCATTATGTTCATGATATGTCTCATTATGTTCATATGTCTCATTATGTTCATGATATGTCTCATTGTGTTCATGATATGTCTCATCATGTCATGATGTGTCTCATTATGTTCATGATATGTCTCATTATGTTCATATGTCTCATTATGTTCATGATATGTCTCATTATGTTCATGATATGTCTCATTATGTTCATATGTCTCATTATGTTCATGATATGTCTCATTATGTCATGATGTGTCTCATTATGTTCATGATATGTCTCATTATGTTCATATGTCTCATTATGTTCATGATATGTCTCATTATGTTCATATGTCTCATTATGTTCATGATATGTCTCATTATGTTCATGATATGTCTCATTATGTCATGATGTGTCTCATTATGTTCATGATATGTCTCATTATGTTCATATGTCTCATTATGTTCATGATATGTCTCATTGTGTTCATGATATGTCTCATTATGTTCATGAGATGTCTCATTATGTTCGTGATATGTCTCATTATGTCATGTGTCTCATTATGTTCATGATATGTCTCATTATGTTCATGATATGTCTCATTATGTTCATATGTCTCATTATGTCATGATGTGTCTCATTATGTTCATATGTCTCATTATGTTCATGATATGTCTCATTATGTCATGATGTGTCTCATTATGTTCGTGATATGTCTCATTATGTCATGTGTCTCATTATGTTCATGATATGTCTCATTATGTTCATATGTCTCATTATGTCATGATATGTCTCATTATGTTCATATGTCTCATTATGTCATGATATGTCTCATTATGTTCATTATATGTCTCATTATGTCATGATATTTCTCATGTTTATGATATGTCTCATTATGTCATGATATGTCTCATTATGTTCGTGATATGTCTCATTATGTCATGTGTCTCATTATGTTCATGATATGTCTCATTATGTCATGATATGTCTCATTATGTTCGTGATATGTCTCATTATGTCATGTGTCTCATTATGTTCATGATATGTCTCATTATGTTCATGATATGTCTCATTATGTTCATATGTCTCATTATGTCATGATGTGTCTCATGTTCATGATATGTCTCATTATGTTCATATGTCTCATGTTCATGATATGTCTCATTGTGTTCATGATATGTCTCATTATGTTCATGATATGTCTCATTATGTTCATATGTCTCATTATGTTCATGATATGTCTCATTATGTCATGATGTGTCTCATTATGTTCATGATATGTCTCATTATGTTCATATGTCTCATTATGTTCATGATATGTCTCATTATGTTCATATGTCTCATTATGTTCATGATATGTCTCATTATGTTCATGATATGTCTCATTATGTCATGATGTGTCTCATTATGTTCATGATATGTCTCATTATGTTCATATGTCTCATTATGTTCATGATATGTCTCATTGTGTTCATGATATGTCTCATTATGTTCATGATATGTCTCATTATGTTCGTGATATGTCTCATTATGTCATGTGTCTCATTATGTTCATGATATGTCTCATTATGTTCATATGTCTCATTATGTCATGATGTGTCTCATTATGTTCATATGTCTCATTATGTTCATGATATGTCTCATTATGTCATGATGTGTCTCATTATGTTCGTGATATGTCTCATTATGTCATGTGTCTCATTATGTTCATGATATGTCTCATAATGTTCATATGTCTCATTATGTCATGATATGTCTCATTATGTTCATTATATGTCTCATTATGTCATGATATTTCTCATGTTTATGATACGTCTCATTATGTCATGATATGTCTCATTATGTCATGTGTCTCATTATGTTCATGATATGTCTCATTATGTCATGATATGTCTCATTATGTTCGTGATATGTCTCATTATGTCATGTGTCTCATTATGTTCATGATATGTCTCATTATGTTCATGATATGTCTCATTATGTTCATATGTCTCATTATGTCATGATGTGTCTCATTATGTTCATGATATGTCTCATTATGTTCATATGTCTCATTATGTTCATGATATGTCTCATTGTGTTCATGATATGTCTCATCATGTCATGATGTGTCTCATTATGTTCATGATATGTCTCATTATGTTCATATGTCTCATTATGTTCATGATATGTCTCATTATGTTCATGATATGTCTCATTATGTTCATATGTCTCATTATGTTCATGATATGTCTCATTATGTCATGATGTGTCTCATTATGTTCATGATATGTCTCATTATGTTCATATGTCTCATTATGTTCATGATATGTCTCATTATGTTCATATGTCTCATTATGTTCATGATATGTCTCATTATGTTCATGATATGTCTCATTATGTCATGATGTGTCTCATTATGTTCATGATATGTCTCATTATGTTCATATGTCTCATTATGTTCATGATATGTCTCATTGTGTTCATGATATGTCTCATTATGTTCATGAGATGTCTCATTATGTTCGTGATATGTCTCATTATGTCATGTGTCTCATTATGTTCATGATATGTCTCATTATGTTCATGATATGTCTCATTATGTTCATATGTCTCATTATGTCATGATGTGTCTCATTATGTTCATATGTCTCATTATGTTCATGATATGTCTCATTATGTCATGATGTGTCTCATTATGTTCGTGATATGTCTCATTATGTCATGTGTCTCATTATGTTCATGATATGTCTCATTATGTTCATATGTCTCATTATGTCATGATGTGTCTCATTATGTTCATATGTCTCATTATGTTCATGATATGTCTCATTATGTCATGATGTGTCTCATTATGTCATGATATGTCTCATTATGTTCATTATATGTCTCATTATGTCATGATATTTCTCATGTTTATGATACATCTCATTATGTCATGATATGTCTCATTATGTTCGTGATATGTCTCATTATGTCATGTGTCTCATTATGTTCATGATATGTCTCATTATGTCATGATATGTCTCATTATGTTCGTGATATGTCTCATTATGTCATGTGTCTCATTATGTTCATGATATGTCTCATTATGTTCATGATATGTCTCATTATGTTCATGATGTGTCTCATTATGTTCATGATATGTCTCATTATGTTCATATGTCTCATTATGTTCATGATATGTCTCATTGTGTTCATGATATGTCTCATTATGTCATGATGTGTCTCATTATGTTCATGATATGTCTCATTATGTTCATATGTCTCATTATGTTCATGATATGTCTCATTATGTTCATATGTCTCATTATGTTCATGATATGTCTCATTATGTTCATATGTCTCATTATGTCATGATGTGTCTCATTATGTTCATGATATGTCTCATTATGTTCATATGTCTCATTATGTTCATGATATGTCTCATTGTGTTCATGATATGTCTCATTATGTTCATGATATGTCTCATTATGTTCATGATATGTCTCATGGTTTTCATGATATGTCTCATTATGTCATGATATGTCTCATTATGTTCATGATATGTCTCATTATGTTCATATGTCTCATTATGTTCATGATATGTCTCATTATGTTCATGATATGTCTCATTATTTCATGATATGTCTCATTATGTTCATATGTCTCATTATGTCATATGTCTCATTATGTTCATATGTCTCATTATGTCATGATATGTCTCATTATGTTCATTATATGTCTCATTATGTCATGATATGTCTCATTGTTTTCATGATATGTCTCATTATGTCATGTGTCTCATTATGTTCGTAATATGTCTCATTATGTCATGTGTCTCATTATGTTCATGATATGTCTCATTATGTTCATATGTCTCATTATGTCATGATATGTCTCATTATGTTCATATGTCTCATTATGTCATGATATGTCTCATTATGTTCGTGATATGTCTCATTATGTCATGTGTCTCATTATGTTCATGATATGTCTCATTATGTTCATATGTCTCATTATGTTCATATGTCTCATTATGTCATGATGTGTCTCATTATGTTCATGATATGTCTCATTATGTTCATATGTCTCATTATGTTCATGATATGTCTCATTGTGTTCATGATATGTCTCATTATGTTCATGATATGTCTCATTATGTTCATATGTCTCATTATGTTCATGATATGTCTCATTATGTCATGATGTGTCTCATTATGTTCATGATATGTCTCATTATGTTCATATGTCTCATTATGTTCATGATATGTCTAATTATGTTCATATGTCTCATTATGTTCATGATATGTCTCATTATGTTCATGATATGTCTCATTATGTCATGATGTGTCTCATTATGTTCATGATATGTCTCATTATGTCCATATGTCTCATTATGTTCATGATATGTCTCATTGTGTTCATGATATGTCTCATTATGTTCATGATATGTCTCATGGTTTTCATGATATGTCTCATTATGTCATGATATGTCTCATTATGTTCATGATATGTCTCATTATGTTCATATGTCTCATTATGTTCATGATATGTCTCATTATGTCCATGATATGTCTCATTATGTCATGATGTGTCTCATTATGTTCATGATATGTCTCATTATGTTCATATGTCTCATTATGTTCATGATATGTCTCATTATGTTCATGATATGTCTCATTGTGTTCATGATATGTCTCATTATGTTCATGATATGTCTCATTATGTTCATGATATGTCTCATGGTTTTCATGATATGTCTCATTATGTCATGATATGTCTCATTATGTTCATGATATGTCTCATTATGTTCATATGTCTCATTATGTTCATGATATGTCTCATTATGTTCATGATATGTCTCATTATTTCATGATATGTCTCATTATGTTCATATGTCTCATTATGTCATATGTCTCATTATGTTCATATGTCTCATTATGTCATGATATGTCTCATTATGTTCATTATATGTCTCATTATGTCATGATATGTCTCATTGTTTTCATGATATGTCTCATTATGTCATGATGTGTCTCATTATGTTCGTAATATGTCTCATTATGTCATGTGTCTCATTATGTTCATGATATGTCTCATTATGTTCATATGTCTCATTATGTCATATGTCTCATTATGTTCATATGTCTCATTATGTCATGATATGTCTCATTATGTTCGTGATATGTCTCATTATGTCATGTGTCTCATTATGTTCATGATATGTCTCATTATGTTCATATGTCTCATTATGTTCATATGTCTCATTATGTCATGATGTGTCTCATTATGTTCATGATTTGTCTCATTATGTTCATATGTCTCATTATGTTCATGATATGTCTCATTGTGTTCATGATATGTCTCATTATGTTCATGATATGTCTCATTATGTTCATATGTCTCATTATGTTCATGATATGTCTCATTATGTCATGATGTGTCTCATTATGTTCGTGATATGTCTCATTATGTCATGTGTCTCATTATGTTCATGATATGTCTCATTATGTTCATATGTCTCATTATGTCATGATATGTCTCATAATGTTCATATGTCTCATTATGTCATGATATGTCTCATTATGTTCATTATATGTCTCATTATGTCATGATATTTCTCATGTTTATGATACGTCTCATTATGTCATGATATGTCTCATTATGTTCGTGATATGTCTCATTATGTCATGTGTCTCATTATGTTCATGATATGTCTCATTATGTCATGATATGTCTCATTATGTTCGTGATATGTCTCATTATGTCATGTGTCTCATTATGTTCATGATATGTCTCATTATGTTCATATGTCTCATTATGTCATGATGTGTCTCATTATGTTCATGATATGTCTCATTATGTTCATATGTCTCATTATGTTCATGATATGTCTCATTGTTTTCATGATATGTCTCATTATGTCATGATGTGTCTCATTATGTTCGTAATATGTCTCATTATGTCATGTGTCTCATTATGTTCATGATATGTCTCATTATGTTCATATGTCTCATTATGTCATGATATGTCTCATTATGTTCATATGTCTCATTATGTCATGATATGTCTCATTATGTTCGTGATATGTCTCATTATGTCATGTGTCTCATTATGTTCATGATATGTCTCATTATGTTCATATGTCTCATTATGTTCATATGTCTCATTATGTCATGATGTGTCTCATTATGTTCATGATATGTCTCATTATGTTCATATGTCTCATTATGTTCATGATATGTCTCATTGTGTTCATGATATGTCTCATTATGTTCATGATATGTCTCATTATGTTCATGATATGTCTCATTATGTCATGATGTGTCTCATTATGTTCATGATATGTCTCATTATGTTCATATGTCTCATTATGTTCATGATATGTCTAATTATGTTCATATGTCTCATTATGTTCATGATATGTCTCATTATGTTCATATGTCTCATTATGTCATGATGTGTCTCATTATGTTCATGATATGTCTCATTATGTCCATATGTCTCATTATGTTCATGATATGTCTCATTGTGTTCATGATATGTCTCATTATGTTCATGATATGTCTCATGGTTTTCATGATATGTCTCATTATGTCATGATATGTCTCATTATGTTCATGATATGTCTCATTATGTTCATATGTCTCATTATGTTCATGATATGTCTCATTATGTCCATGATATGTCTCATTATGTCATGATGTGTCTCATTATGTTCATGATATGTCTCATTATGTTCATATGTCTCATTATGTTCATGATATGTCTCATTATGTTCATGATATGTCTCATTGTGTTCATATGTCTCATTATGTTCATGATATGTCTCATTATGTTCATGATATGTCTCATGGTTTTCATGATATGTCTCATTATGTCATGATATGTCTCATTATGTTCATGATATGTCTCATTATGTTCATATGTCTCATTATGTTCATGATATGTCTCATTATGTTCATGATATGTCTCATTATTTCATGATATGTCTCATTATGTTCATATGTCTCATTATGTCATATGTCTCATTATGTTCATATGTCTCATTATGTCATGATATGTCTCATTATGTTCATTATATGTCTCATTATGTCATGATATGTCTCATTATGTTCATTATATGTCTCATTATGTCATGATATGTCTCATTGTTTTCATGATATGTCTCATTATGTCATGATGTGTCTCATTATGTTCGTAATATGTCTCATTATGTCATGTGTCTCATTATGTTCATGATATGTCTCATTATGTTCATATGTCTCATTATGTCATATGTCTCATTATGTTCATATGTCTCATTATGTCATGATATGTCTCATTATGTTCGTGATATGTCTCATTATGTCATGTGTCTCATTATGTTCATGATATGTCTCATTATGTTCATATGTCTCATTATGTTCATATGTCTCATTATGTCATGATGTGTCTCATTATGTTCATGATTTGTCTCATTATGTTCATATGTCTCATTATGTTCATGATATGTCTCATTGTGTTCATGATATGTCTCATTATGTTCATGATATGTCTCATTATGTTCATATGTCTCATTATGTTCATGATATGTCTCATTATGTCATGATGTGTCTCATTATGTTCATGATATGTCTCATTATGTTCATATGTCTCATTATGTTCATGATATGTCTAATTATGTTCATATGTCTCATTATGTTCATGATATGTCTCATTATGTTCATGATATGTCTCATTATGTCATGATGTGTCTCATTATGTTCATGATATGTCTCATTATGTCCATATGTCTCATTATGTTCATGATATGTCTCATTGTGTTCATGATATGTCTCATTATGTTCATGATATGTCTCATGGTTTTCATGATATGTCTCATTATGTCATGATATGTCTCATTATGTTCATGATATGTCTCATTATGTTCATATGTCTCATTATGTTCATGATATGTCTCATTATGTCCATGATATGTCTCATTATGTCATGATGTGTCTCATTATGTTCATGATATGTCTCATTATGTTCATATGTCTCATTATGTTCATGATATGTCTCATTATGTTCATGATATGTCTCATTGTGTTCATGATATGTCTCATTATGTTCATGATATGTCTCATTATGTTCATGATATGTCTCATGGTTTTCATGATATGTCTCATTATGTCATGATATGTCTCATTATGTTCATGATATGTCTCATTATGTTCATATGTCTCATTATGTTCATGATATGTCTCATTATGTTCATGATATGTCTCATTATTTCATGATATGTCTCATTATGTTCATATGTCTCATTATGTCATATGTCTCATTATGTTCATATGTCTCATTATGTCATGATATGTCTCATTATGTTCATTATATGTCTCATTATGTCATGATATGTCTCATTGTTTTCATGATATGTCTCATTATGTCATGATGTGTCTCATTATGTTCGTAATATGTCTCATTATGTCATGTGTCTCATTATGTTCATGATATGTCTCATTATGTTCATATGTCTCATTATGTCATATGTCTCATTATGTTCATATGTCTCATTATGTCATGATATGTCTCATTATGTTCGTGATATGTCTCATTATGTCATGTGTCTCATTATGTTCATGATATGTCTCATTATGTTCATATGTCTCATTATGTTCATATGTCTCATTATGTCATGATGTGTCTCATTATGTTCATGATTTGTCTCATTATGTTCATATGTCTCATTATGTTCATGATATGTCTCATTGTGTTCATGATATGTCTCATTATGTTCATGATATGTCTCATTATGTTCATATGTCTCATTATGTTCATGATATGTCTCATTATGTCATGATGTGTCTCATTATGTTCGTGATATGTCTCATTATGTCATGTGTCTCATTATGTTCATGATATGTCTCATTATGTTCATATGTCTCATTATGTCATGATATGTCTCATAATGTTCATATGTCTCATTATGTCATGATATGTCTCATTATGTTCATTATATGTCTCATTATGTCATGATATTTCTCATGTTGATGATACGTCTCATTATGTCATGATATGTCTCATTATGTTCGTGATATGTCTCATTATGTCATGTGTCTCATTATGTTCATGATATGTCTCATTATGTCATGATATGTCTCATTATGTTCGTGATATGTCTCATTATGTCATGTGTCTCATTATGTTCATGATATGTCTCATTATGTTCATGATATGTCTCATTATGTTCATATGTCTCATTATGTCATGATGTGTCTCATTATGTTCATGATATGTCTCATTATGTTCATATGTCTCATTATGTTCATGATATGTCTCATTGTGTTCATGATATGTCTCATTATGTCATGATGTGTCTCATTATGTTCATGATATGTCTCATTATGTTCATATGTCTCATTATGTTCATGATATGTCTCATTATGTTCATGATATGTCTCATTATGTTCATATGTCTCATTATGTTCATGATATGTCTCATTATGTCATGATGTGTCTCATTATGTTCATGATATGTCTCATTATGTTCATATGTCTCATGTTCATGATATGTCTCATTATGTTCATATGTCTCATTATGTTCATGATATGTCTCATTATGTTCATGATATGTCTCATTATTTCATGATATGTCTCATTATGTTCATATGTCTCATTATGTCATATGTCTCATTATGTTCATATGTCTCATTATGTCATGATATGTCTCATTATGTTCATTATATGTCTCATTATGTCATGATATGTCTCATTGTTTTCATGATATGTCTCATTATGTCATGATGTGTCTCATTATGTTCGTAATATGTCTCATTATGTCATGTGTCTCATTATGTTCATGATATGTCTCATTATGTTCATATGTCTCATTATGTCATGATATGTCTCATTATGTTCATATGTCTCATTATGTCATGATATGTCTCATTATGTTCGTGATATGTCTCATTATGTCATGTGTCTCATTATGTTCATGATATGTCTCATTATGTTCATATGTCTCATTATGTTCATATGTCTCATTATGTTCATGATATGTCTCATTGTGTTCATGATATGTCTCATTATGTTCATGATATGTCTCATTATGTTCATATGTCTCATTATGTTCATGATATGTCTCATTATGTCATGATGTGTCTCATTATGTTCATGATATGTCTCATTATGTTCATATGTCTCATTATGTTCATGATATGTCTAATTATGTTCATATGTCTCATTATGTTCATGATATGTCTCATTATGTTCATGATATGTCTCATTATGTCATGATGTGTCTCATTATGTTCATGATATGTCTCATTATGTCCATATGTCTCATTATGTTCATGATATGTCTCATTGTGTTCATGATATGTCTCATTATGTTCATGATATGTCTCATGGTTTTCATGATATGTCTCATTATGTCATGATATGTCTCATTATGTTCATGATATGTCTCATTATGTTCATATGTCTCATTATGTTCATGATATGTCTCATTATGTCCATGATATGTCTCATTATGTCATGATGTGTCTCATTATGTCATGATATGTCTCATTATGTTCGTGATATGTCTCATTATGTCATGTGTCTCATTATGTTCATGATATGTCTCATTATGTTCATATGTCTCATTATGTTCATATGTCTCATTATGTCATGATGTGTCTCATTATGTTCATGATTTGTCTCATTATGTTCATATGTCTCATTATGTTCATGATATGTCTCATTGTGTTCATGATATGTCTCATTATGTTCATGATATGTCTCATTATGTTCATATGTCTCATTATGTTCATGATATGTCTCATTATGTCATGATGTGTCTCATTATGTTCGTGATATGTCTCATTATGTCATGTGTCTCATTATGTTCATGATATGTCTCATTATGTTCATATGTCTCATTATGTCATGATATGTCTCATAATGTTCATATGTCTCATTATGTCATGATATGTCTCATTATGTTCATTATATGTCTCATTATGTCATGATATTTCTCATGTTGATGATACGTCTCATTATGTCATGATATGTCTCATTATGTTCGTGATATGTCTCATTATGTCATGTGTCTCATTATGTTCATGATATGTCTCATTATGTCATGATATGTCTCATTATGTTCGTGATATGTCTCATTATGTCATGTGTCTCATTATGTTCATGATATGTCTCATTATGTTCATGATATGTCTCATTATGTTCATATGTCTCATTATGTCATGATGTGTCTCATTATGTTCATGATATGTCTCATTATGTTCATATGTCTCATTATGTTCATGATATGTCTCATTGTGTTCATGATATGTCTCATTATGTCATGATGTGTCTCATTATGTTCATGATATGTCTCATTATGTTCATATGTCTCATTATGTTCATGATATGTCTCATTATGTTCATGATATGTCTCATTATGTTCATATGTCTCATTATGTTCATGATATGTCTCATTATGTCATGATGTGTCTCATTATGTTCATGATATGTCTCATTATGTTCATATGTCTCATGTTCATGATATGTCTCATTATGTTCATGATATGTCTCATTATTTCATGATATGTCTCATTATGTTCATATGTCTCATTATGTCATATGTCTCATTATGTTCATATGTCTCATTATGTCATGATATGTCTCATTATGTTCATTATATGTCTCATTATGTCATGATATGTCTCATTGTTTTCATGATATGTCTCATTATGTCATGATGTGTCTCATTATGTTCGTAATATGTCTCATTATGTCATGTGTCTCATTATGTTCATGATATGTCTCATTATGTTCATATGTCTCATTATGTCATGATATGTCTCATTATGTTCATATGTCTCATTATGTCATGATATGTCTCATTATGTTCGTGATATGTCTCATTATGTCATGTGTCTCATTATGTTCATGATATGTCTCATTATGTTCATATGTCTCATTATGTTCATATGTCTCATTATGTTCATGATATGTCTCATTGTGTTCATGATATGTCTCATTATGTTCATGATATGTCTCATTATGTTCATATGTCTCATTATGTTCATGATATGTCTCATTATGTCATGATGTGTCTCATTATGTTCATGATATGTCTCATTATGTTCATATGTCTCATTATGTTCATGATATGTCTAATTATGTTCATATGTCTCATTATGTTCATGATATGTCTCATTATGTTCATGATATGTCTCATTATGTCATGATGTGTCTCATTATGTTCATGATATGTCTCATTATGTCCATATGTCTCATTATGTTCATGATATGTCTCATTGTGTTCATGATATGTCTCATTATGTTCATGATATGTCTCATGGTTTTCATGATATGTCTCATTATGTCATGATATGTCTCATTATGTTCATGATATGTCTCATTATGTTCATATGTCTCATTATGTTCATGATATGTCTCATTATGTCCATGATATGTCTCATTATGTCATGATGTGTCTCATTATGTTCATGATATGTCTCATTATGTTCATGTCTCATTATGTTCATGATATGTCTCATTATGTCATGATGTGTCTCATTATGTTCATGATATGTCTCATTATGTTCATATGTCTCATTATGTTCCTGATATGTCTCATTATGTTCATATGTCTCATTATGTTCATGATATGTCTCATTATGTTCATGATATGTCTCATTATGTCATGATGTGTCTCATTATGTTCATGATATGTCTCATTATGTTCATATGTCTCATTATGTTCATGATATGTCTCATTATGTTCATATGTCTCATTATGTTCATGATATGTCTCATTATGTTCATGATATGTCTCATTATGTCATGATGTGTCTCATTATGTTCATGATATGTCTCATTATGTTCATATGTCTCATTATGTTCATGATATGTCTCATTGTGTTCATGATATGTCTCATTATGTCATGATATTTCTCATGTTTATGATATGTCTCATTATATCATGATATGTCTCATTATGTTCGTGATATGTCTCATTATGTTCATATGTCTCATTATGTCATGATGTGTCTCATTATGTCCATGATATGTCTCATTATGTTCATATGTCTCATTATGTTCATGATATGTCTCATTATGTTCATGATATGTCTCATTATGTTCATGATATGTCTCATTATGTTCATGTCTCATTATGTTCATGATATGTCTCATTATGTCATGATGTGTCTCATTATGTTCATGATATGTCTCATTATGTTCATATGTCTCATTATGTTCATGATATGTCTCATTATGTTCATGATATGTCTCATTATGTCATGATGTGTCTCATTATGTTCATGATATGTCTCATTATGTTCATATGTCTCATTATGTTCATGATATGTCTCATTGTGTTCATGATATGTCTCATTATGTTAATGATATGTCTCATTATGTTCATGATATGTCTCATTGTGTTCATGATATGTCTCATTATGTTCATGATATGTCTCATTATGTTCATGATATGTCTCATTGTTTTCATGATATGTCTCATTATGTCATGGTATGTCTCATTATGTTCATGATATGTCTCATTATGTTCATATGTCTCATTATGTTCATGATATGTCTCATTATGTTCATGATATGTCTCATTATGTCCTGATATGTCTCATTATGTCATATGTCTCATTATGTTCATGATATGTCTCATTATGTTCATGATGTCTCATTATGTCATGATATGTCTCATTATGTCATGATATGTCTCATTATGTTCATGATATGTCTCATTATGTTCATGATATGTCTCATTATGTCATGATATGTCTCATTATGTCATGATATGTCTCATTATGTTCATGATATGTCTCATTATGTTCATGATATGTCTCATTATGTCATGATATGTCTCATTATGTCATGATATGTTTCATTATGTTCATATGTCTCATTATCTTCATGATATGTCTCATTATGTCATGATATGTCTCATTATGTCATGATATGTCTCATTATGTCATGATATGTCTCATTATGTTCATGATATGTCTCATTATGTTCATGATATGTCTCATTATGTCATGATATGTCTCATTATGTTCATGATATGTCTCATTATGTCATGATATGTCTCATTATGTCATATGTCTCATTATGTTCATGATATGTCTCATTATGTCATGATATGTCTCATTATGTCATGATATGTTTCATTATGTTCATATGTCTCATTATGTTCATGATATGTCTCATTATGTTCATGATATGTCTCATTATGTCATGATATGTCTCATTATGTCATGATATGTCTCATTATGTTCATGATATGTCTCATTATGTTCATGATATGTCTCATTATGTTCATGATATGTCTCAATATGTCATGATATGTCTCATTATGTCATATGTCTCATTATGTCATGATATGTCTCATTATGTCATATGTCTCATTATGGTCATGATATGTCTCATTATGTCATGATATGTCTCATTATGTCATATGATGAAACACATCAAAACGCAGCTTTGTTAAAGATCTAATGTCTCCAGTTGACACTGAATATTAATGAACTCTTTTTCATATGACTCTAATGGAAAATTCACAGTCCTGATTAAGTGTGAAAAGATTAATATATTTTATCTGAAGTAAACATAAAGCTTCATCACTCTGTGTTATAATATATATTACTTTGCTATTTTATTCGTTTTATTATGGATTGTAGTTTTTCATCTTTTTGAGTTCTAAAAACCAGAAGATATTTATTTTAAGCTGTTTTTAATCGTTTGTATTTCTACTCTTCCCTTGTACTATGTTTTATTTCTGTTTGTGCTGCTGCAACACCTGAATATCTTCTCTGAGAGTCAATTCAACTTGAGGTTTTCTTATCTTATATTAAAAAACTCTACATTAGTGTTTGAATCCAGAAATCTGACAGAATGTTTGTTTTTGTCTGAAAATCAAACCACTGAATACAACGATGCATCATGTAGATGATGAAATGTTTTCTATGTCAAATATAAACCAGAACAGTAAGTCAGAAGCTTCAGAAGAATATTCAGTAAATGCAACCGACAAACACGAGTCACACTGAGGTGATGAAACCTGCATGACTGTTAGCTGCAGGTCGTAGTTTTACCTGTTGAAACACAAACCTGCCTGTGTGTGTGTGTGTGTTGTGCAACCTAAACAGCATTCCTTGTCTGATGAAACGTGCCCTGCAGCAACACGAGCATGAAGAACTTAAAGGGTTAATTGTTTGAAGATTTGGATCTCTGACTGGAAGCCTGACCGGGTTTCTTTAGACCTCATTAGACCCTGAGTCAGCGTTAAAGAGAAATCTGAATAATGACGACGATGATGTGGTGTGATGCTCGTTCTTTATCTTCTTCAAAAATACAATAAATAATAAACAAAACAAACAGAAACTAAAGAAACAACTGAATTAATAAAGTTTGTGAACAAAGAAGAATATTTTGTGAAAAACTTTTTTTTTTAAATCTCTTTGTTGCAGAAAGATAAAACAGGAAGTATTGAATCATAATTAAACAAAGAAAACATTCTTCTCTCAATATGATGAAACATTATGGCAATGTCATGATAATAATAATAGTAATAATAATAGTAAAAATAATTATTTTAATTATAATTATAATTAAAATAATTATAATTAAAATAATAATAATGATAATGATAATAATGATAATTCCTGCAGCATATTAACTATAGAAACACATTTATTATTGTTTATAGTTTCTGTCTGAAACCATAAACATGAAATTTGTCCTGTAAATTAAAAGGACAATTTTTCACTTTTTTGTTTCCATAGTTTTGATATCACGTCCTGAACGTGTTGGAGGTTTGAGACCCGACAGCCGTGTTGTCGGGTTTTTATAATTCCTGCTTCAAGATTCCTAAATAAGATATTCAATAATGTAGACGCTGCATAAAAGACTCAATGATAGTAAAACGTGTGTTTCTCTTCATTCATTCTATGATTTATTTAAAGGTAATGAAACGGAAAGCTTAACAACAACATCTTGAAGATGATGAAGATGATGATGATGATGACACATGGACACTCCTTCACACTGACTCAGCTCCCTGAGAAATCTGACAATTCTGAAAACTCCAGAATCCAGAATCACTGAAAGATTCAGAGAAGACGTGTTTCCTCAGAACTCTGCTTCAGCCCATAAATACAGAGTCTGGAGCATGAAGGCTGCACTCCAGACCTCTGAGGGACCACAGTCCAGACCTCCAGCAAACACCAGACTCCAGACCTCTAAGGGACCACAGTCCAGACCTCCAGCAGACACCAGACTCCAGACCTCTAAGGGACCACAGTCCAGACCTCCAGACCTCCAGCAGACTCCAGACCTCTAAGGGACCACAGTCCAGACCTCCAGACCTCCAGCAGACTCCAGACCTCTAAGGGACCACAGTCCGGACCTCCAGCAGACACCAGACTCCAGACCTCTAAGGGACCACAATCCATACACCAGACCTCCAGAGGGACCAAAATACAGACACCAGATTTCCAACTGGACCAGAATCTAGACACCAGACCCCCAGCAGGACCAGAGTCCAGTTGATCAGACCAGCTGCTTCAGCCCTCCAATCAGAGAGCACCAGTGAGTTTTAACCTCCCTCTTCTTGGGCTGCAGGATGTTTGACAGGTTTTTTTTAGACTGATTCTAATGATTTAAGACTTTATTTGAATCCTTCTGTCAACTGAAGACATTCTTTACTTTATTCCTGACGGTGTGGAGATCATTTTCAAACCTTTATTTGTGAATTTAAGAGTAAAGTAATAACATTAGTGATGAAAAACATCCTCAAACGGTCCGTCTGTAGACTTCTGTTCTTTAAGACAAAACCCTCTCCTCCACCTGCTGCAGTGCATTGTGGGTACCTGCTCTTTCTGGGTCTGGCGATGTGGGCGGAGCTTGCAGCAGGTATGCCGCCGCTGATGAACCCCATAGTGCAGAGCATCATCGCGAGCCTGCAGGAGGCGCTGCAGGAGTCCAACAGAGTCGTCACTGAGCAGGTGAGACGCCTTCACACCGGACTCCACTCAGACAGCACCGGTGCTCACAGACGGGTCAGATGGTCGAGCCGATGTTGGAGCTTTAACGGATCTGGTTTGTGTCTTTGTTTGCGGTGCAGAGCAAGCTGGATCTCTGGGTTCTCGGGGATCTCAAGGATCATCTGCAGCCATGCAATGCGACCGCCGCCCCCCTGGAGCAGGTACTCCCTCATTCTGCACCTTCACCTCCACCTTCACCTTCACCTAGAGCTGTCCATGTTGTCCTGCAGCTTTCAGTCAACAGACAGAGAGACGCATTCATTCATTCATCATCGCCAGCTGTTCTGCTGGAATCACTCAAAGAAAGAATGGTTTTAAAGAGGAGATAGAAAGAGTTCGTCTGTTTAAAGCTGTTCTGTGAAGGTGGTTTGGTGGTCTAGCTGATCCTCCAGCTGACTAAGTGTCAGGATCTTTGAGTCCTGACCTCAACGTTTAGAGTAATTGAATCAGTTTATTTGAAAGTCAAAACTATACTTGGATGTAATACTAAAACCATGTTGAAGTTGTAGATGAAGTCGTAACTACGTGGAGAAAGCTGCTCTCTAAACTTAGTGTGAATGTAAAGTTCTCTCTTTGGCCAAAACAATACTTAGATCGATATCAAGTCAACGTTTTAGCTTTCAACCAGATTGAAAACATAACTTGATAAAAAGTAAAAACATTCGTTGTAACAAAGTGTCAGTGTTTGTCTTTATCTTCATCAGCTGCGTCTTCTTCAGAAAGACAATAAATAATAAACACAACAAACACAAACTACATCAAGAAAACAACTGAAGTAATAATGGTTATTTTGGTGAAAAACAGATTTTAAATTTTTATTTCTTAGTTGCAGAACATAAATATAAAACATAAAATAAACAGTTAGTCTGCTTTAACATCCTGTTCTGTGACCGTGGTTTGGTGGTTTAGGTGACCCTCCAGCTGACTCACTATGAGGACTGTGCAGAGAAGATCCAGTATTTGTGTCCTGACGCTAACGTGTCGTGTAACGTCGTCAACCTGAACAACGACCTGCTGCAACACCTGGTGAGTCTCTGCGCTCTGATTGGTCACCTGGACGTCACAGGTCACGATTGATTGGTGGATTTTTTTGTGAACATTTTCTGAAATGTGTTTCCAGAACGGGTCGTCCCGGGAACCTCGACAGTGTCCCAGCTCCTCCTCCTCCTCCTCCTCCTCCTCCTCCTCCTCCTCCTCAACTCCAACAGACTTGAACCAGATCCGTGCGTCCCTCCAGTGCGTCCACTGCTGGAGCCAGCAGGTGGCAGCGCTGCGCCGATAACGCAGCAGACCTCGACCTCAAATCTATCTTTTCTAAAATACGTCAATAGTTCTAAAATGTTTTAATATTTATTTTATATATAATCACAGACGGATTTCTTTTATTTTTAATCCAGTGAAACTTTTCAGACATTATTCTTGTTTAATTTATTATCACTTCAGTTTACATTTCTAATAATAATAATATTGATAATAATAACAATGTTTTTAAACGTGTGTATATTTAATATTTTTGAATAAAGTTTTATAAACAGAAGTCTCTTTGAAGCCAGAGTGTGTTTATTTTATTTTATATTTTTTAGATTTATTTCCTCATGAGATGAAAGTTATTAACAAACAATCAAACAGCTTCAATAACGAAACTAAAACATGTCTGATGAATGAAGCAGCTGTGTAATATTCCTCTGATGTCATGTTTTGATGGATCATCTTACATCCTTAATGTTTCTGTGTTTATTTCATATTTCAGCCCTCTTTGTCAACATCCGGATTGTTTTTACTGAACCTTACTAACGTCACAACGCTGTGAATTGTGGGTAATTCCCTCAGGCAAATTCTGCAGAAAGTAAACTTTAAAACTTTACTACAAAGAGATTTTAAACTATCAGACATGGATTCAAACCTTTAAAGGACAAAAATATGGATTAAGTACAGATTCATAAATGAATGAATAGAGAAAAAATGTAATAACTGTATTACCAATTTGTGTATATTTACATATGTATGTATATTAATCATTATTATATTTATTGATCTCTTTATTTTTCTATTTATTTACAGATTTAAATAAATAAATAAATGTATTTACGTATGTATAAATATATAAATAAACAAATAAATAAATGTGTAGATAAATACGAACTGATGCAGAAATACATAAACAAAAGAATAAATGCTGAAATAAATAATTAAATACATGAAAGAATAAATAAACACAGAGCAGTTGGTAATTAACTTACTTAAAGAGGAACTACAATCCAGAGTTTTGGATGAAGTGCCTTTAAACTGTAATTCATAGCGCTAATGCTAATCTTTAGCGCTAATGCTAATTGCGAGCATGCTGGCTGTCGTCATGGTTATGGTGAGATGAGTGCTGTGAAGGATCTGTATTGACGTAGTCATGGTGACGTTTCTCGTTGGTTTTTGGACGTTTTGAAGCCTCGAGTTCTTTGTTTTGGCCGTCGCCATCTTGTTTATTTGCAACCAGTGAACAGGAAGTGACCATATCTGGACTGAGGAGGAGTGACGTAGAGACGCCGTATACGTCTCTGGTAGAGACCTGTCAATCACTGTGTAGCCCCGCCCTAAAGCATCCCCTGCTTTATGGTCTGTTTGACTCTAAATGGACCATAATGTACTAAATGAACATCATGCTGTATTGAAGAAGACTTGAAACTAGAGATTGAGACCATAAACTCATGTTTACAATGTTTACTGAGGTAATAAATCAAGAGAGAAGTAGAGTCATTTTCTCATAGACTTCTATACAACCAGAGGAGTCGCCCCCTGGTGGACACTAGAGAGAATGCAGCTTTAACACATGAAGCTTTGACTTCACTTTAAAGAACCGGAGAACGTTTCTTCAGTTTCACTTTTAAAAAAGATAACCAAACATAATGTATCATATTTTCTGAAATAAATACTTCAGTTTTCTTCAGCAGCTACAGATTTTATTACATTATTGATCTTTAACATTTAACGTGAAGCCTGTCGGTGCGTTCAGTCGTAGTCCTGGTTGTCATGGTGATAAGCGAGGTGGGCGGGGTCTACGGTCTGCTGTAGTCGTGGTGATGTGCCGGGTGGTGGGCGGCGTCTACGTAACCATCGTCGGGCTCCACGTAGGCGTAGTTCTGCTCCCCGTAGTCCGGGTCGCCTTCAGGGTCGCTCAGACGGTCGGTCATTTTGATGCCGGCTCTCCGGCCGAGCGCTCGGTACAAAGACACGGTGAAGACGAACTGGACCACCTGGAGACGGAGGAAGGTCTTATTAGCATTAATACATTATAATAACTGTCCATATCCCTCTTGATATTTTTTATTATATACAATATTCAGTTTTACAGAACTGGAAGAGGTCTGTTCTACTTCCAGACAGGTTCTGGTTCTGGTTCTGGTTTTATTACCTGGATCAACATGAGAGCGACGTCCATGCCGATGACTGTCAGAATGTTTTCCTGCAGCCAATCAGTGACCTTCTGTTTGCAGCCCTGCAACATGAAAACATAATAAAGTAATATAAACGAAGAGAATAAGTAATAACAAGTACAACATAATCTAATATATATCATGTAAAAAACATACTATAACATCAAAATACAAATATATAAACAGAACAAATTTAACAATTTATTAAAACAAAAGTTACAGGTATTTAAAATAAAATTCTTAAAATAAAATTATTATTATCATTGTTATTTTTATTATTATTTTCATTATTATTATTATTATTTTTATATGTTATCTAGCTGAATGTTTCCTCACCAGGAAGAAGTTAAAAAGAGAACTTAATTAATTTAGTTGAAGACTGAGCGGTGAAATAACATGAGATCTTGTAACTAAATTAAATCAATCAAGCAATCAATCTTCTGCACTTTTACTTTACTAATATCTTTCTTTGTGAAACAGTTAAAGGCAGTTTGTCTCAATGTTCCAGGTTTCATTTAAATGTGCTGACGTCATGCTACCGTAGCATGTGAGCTAAATCCAGGTCAAAATCTTTGTTCATTTGAAAAAATAATTTCAACCTAAAAGTTCAAGTTGTGGTCTTGAACATTGAAAAATACAGCAATGTATTCAAAATAACAATAAGTGAATCAAAAGTTTTTTTGGTTTGAATATAATTTTGATTCAGTTCTGGAATTTTTTCGAATACATTTTATTTTTCATTTTTCACTTTCATATGTATTTTGATATTTGAGGTCTTATATTTTTCACTTTCAGATTTCATATTTTCAGATTCAAACTTGAATCAGCTACATGATTGGTTCTTAGCAGTCATGACGTGTCCTTCCCTGTCTCGTGACACCCCTATCACGTGACCCTTACCCGGACGCTCACAAACAACAACATTGATTACCGATCGACTACCAGGTTAGTTTAACATGGACGACTGATTACAGGCGACGCTGACCGTGTTGTCTTTACTAGCAGCTGTTGTCCAGTAAAAGTCTGCATTATTACGGAGGAAGCAGCTGTTAATGGAGTGATTAGTGAGCGGCGTGACCAGCGGCGTTATCAGACCTACGGAGGACGTCTGAAGTCACGGTTAGCGGCTTTGAGGAGGGTGATGGACACAAAGCGGAGGACTTTCCTGTCCTTATTAATGCTTATTTTGTTCTGCACATCTATTGTGAAGTCCACAGATAAAATGTACATAACAGTAAATGCTCTCCAGTAGGACAGACTTCAGCCACCAGCAGAGCTACGAGTGAGAACAGAAACAACGACACCGAGGGAACGAGTGAGAGACGTGTGTTGACCTCATTTATGGATCATAATCTAGTCAACTTCATGTGTGAGTGTTGATTTGAAAGTAAATTTGATGTGTGAGAGAGAAAGACCCGCAGCGCTGTAACTAACGTTAAGTCTCAAAAATAAAACTTCTAAAACTTTATAGAGGAAGATTTTAGAGAAGATTAAGTATCAAACACAACCTTTCATTATTAAAGACTACTTTATTACTACTATTTAACTAAGCAAGCAATATACTTCCTGTTTACACCGACACCCACCCCCACGCCCAGTGTACGTGAAGAGTCACCTGATATTTGTTTTCAGGTGTGTTAGTCTGGACGGAGATCATTTCTAAAACAATGCTGAAGCGCCGTGTGGACGGAGATGGTTTTATTTATTAGTGTGGATGTAGCCTAAGAGTGGACTCCCGTTGGAGTTCGTTGGGGGGGTTCTGATAGTGTGGTGATGAAAGTGTTTGGAGCAGTTGTCTCGGGGGCACGTCCGAGGCTGCAGGTGGGTCACCAGTTCATGGTGTCTTTACCGGGCCTGCGGGTTTAAGTGCATAAGTACCCACCACATGTAGCACCTGAAGACTAGGGGGAGCTTAGTTCGTCTCTGGTTCTGCAGTTAGAGGGACGGAGCTGCGGTGATGTTCGTGTAACCTTGATCACTTCTTGGGTTTGTGTATTCGGGCAGTTAAGAGGTAATCACCTGGTTTAGTACGGCTACTGTTGAGGACTCTTTGAGAGCTCCGTCGGAGGAGTTATTGGAGCAGTGCTCGTGAGAGCAGTTAGTGAAAATAGCTGACTGCTTTAAGATGGATGTCGGAGATGAGGTGTTGAAGGAGAACATGAAGAACATCTGGTTGAAGTGGGTGTTTTCCAGTCTAAACTGCAGACTGTTGATTCCGCCTCAGACAGAGCTGGGGGAGTCATCGGAGATTGGTAAACTGACTGGGACGGGGGAAGGGGGGTCCTGTTTAAGAATTTGTGAGTACGGTATGAAGCTGTAGCCTACAAGTATTGCACAGTAAAAAGTATAGACTTTGTAGTTTGCCAATATTGGCGTTTCCCGTTTTGTGTTGGGATTCCTTATGGGAACCCTGTTTTTATGGTGGGGGGGTGTGACGCTTTTGTGAAAATAAAACAGCTTTTCTTAGCAGCCAGCTTGTTTCTCTCAGTCTCTGAGCCGGGCTGTGACGGTGTGTACCTGGTCATGTGACCCGTTGCCCCACCCGTACATCGGCGTGGTGAAGTCCGGCAGCTCGGAGCACCAGGACGAGTGGACGGCGGGACGACGGAGCTTGAAACAGGAACAAGGAAGTACGTCCAGATTGGTCAGGTTCAGACTCTGGATGTAGGAGTTCTTAAGCCAATCAGAAGGACCCGTCCTGCCACAGCAGCACTCCTGTGGACGGTAGATCGTATCATTACGTTTGTTAGTCTGTTAGCGTGGGACAGAAGCAGATCCATGTGTGGACAGACGGACGGACGGATCACTCACGTTGCTCTGTATTTTGTCCATCAGGGTGTCTGAACTGTTGTGTCCTCCGTACTCAAAGATGATCCGGTCCACGGTTTCATCCAGACTCCGTTCAATCTGATCAGGTCAAACACATGAAACATGTATTTATTAGTTACAGGCAGTTTATTTATATTAATAATAATATTGTTTATTGTCCTGGTGGTTAAGAGTCAAGAACATAAACATGCAGCAGTATTTAGTTTCAGGTGAATATACACGAGTAAAAACATAATCAGAAATATTTATATTTCGTTTCTGCAGATAAATCCGCCGTCACACTGGCCCTTAAGAAAAGATACATACAAACTCAATGCAAAGATGTGAACCAAGAGATAACTTCCAGTTCTTTAAGTGAAGTCAAAGCTTCATGTGTTGAAGCTGCATTCTCTCTAGTGTCCACCAGGGGGCGACTCCTCTGGTTGTATAGAAGTCTATGAGAAAATGACTCTACTTCTCTCTTGATTTATTACCTCAGTAAACATTGTAAACATGAGTTTATGTTCTCAATCTCTAGTTTCAAGTCTTCTTCAATACAGCATGATGTTCATTTAGTACATTATGGTCCATTTAGAGTCACACAGACCATAAAGCAGGGGATGCTTTAGGGCGGGGCTACACTGTGATTGACAGGTCTCTACCAGAGACGTATATGGCGTCTCTACGTCACTCCTCCTCAGTCCAGATATGGTCACTTCCTGTTCACGGATTGCAAAAAAACAAAACAAACTATGTGTATAAACCATCGACTGTGGTGTAAACAATAACGCTGCTGAAGCAGCTCTAATGTTAGCCTAGCATACCGCTAATCGAGACAAATTCCATTCAGAAAACTAGCGTTTTAAGCAACAAAATAAAAGCCCTTGTCTCACCTTGTCTCTGTTTAGGAGCAGCAGCAGTGTGACGAACAGCTGACCCAGGACCAGCACGATGAGGAAGCCCAGGTACTGAGGAGGACCAGGTGAGTCAGTACACCTTTACCACGAGGGACCGATCACAGCACAGAGGTTACATCGGTGGTTACAGGTTGGAGACTCACCACCAGCAGCAGGACTCTGACGTCTTTAACGACTCCGACGATCCCGACCACACTGATCGCCAACACCGCCAGACCAATCAGCATCAGCCCCGCCCCCACGACACGCAGCTCGACTGTGCCCACACACGCACACACACACACACACACACACACACACACACACACACACACACACAGACACGTTTTTTTAAATATCTGAATGCGTTTAGACTGGCCCTTAGTTTCAAAACCTACAAAACTCTATTACTTGTAGTC
The DNA here is from genome assembly GCF_050575085.1 of Anarhichas minor. Taxonomy (NCBI): domain Eukaryota; kingdom Metazoa; phylum Chordata; class Actinopteri; order Perciformes; family Anarhichadidae; genus Anarhichas; species Anarhichas minor. Next base: position 473,891 of record NW_027466512.1, read on the forward strand.
AACTGTTTGAATTAGCATGTAGCTGTCTGTGCTAAGCTAACCAATGCTAATGTTTAGTCATAAATTGTATATAAGAAGTGGACGTAGTCATGGAGACGTCTCTTGTTGGTTTGTGGATGTTTTGAAGACTTGAGTTCGGAGATTTCGCCGTCGCCATCTTGTTTTTTTGCAACCAGTGAACAGGAAGTGACCATATATGGACTGAGGAGGAGTGACGTAGAGACGCCGTATACGTCTCTGGTAGAGACCTGTCAATCACTGTGTAGCCCCGCCCTAAAGCATCCCCTGCTTTATGGTCTGTTTGACTCTAAATGGACCATAATGTACTAAATGAACATCATGCTGTAGTGAAGAAGACTTGAAACTAGAGATTGAGACCATAAACTCATGTTTACAATGTTTACTGAGGTAATAAATCAAGAGAGAAGTAGAGTCATTTTCTCATAGACTTCTATACAACCAGAGGAGTCGCCCCCTGGTGGACACTAGAGAGAATGCAGCTTTAACACATGAAGCTTTGACTTCACTTTAAAGCAGTGATTCTCACCTGGTGGGTCGCAGACCCGTTTTCAGTGGGTCGCGGGCCTTTGCCTGAAGAAAAAAAAAAGTGCCGTCTATTCACAGTGCTTAACAATATTTGGCGTTAAGGCCTTGTAATGCTAATATCAGCAGAGGATAAACTGAAAACTATACCTCTGTCTAATGACACTATAAGTAGACGGATTGAAGACATGTCGGATGACATCAAACAACAGACAACAGCTCGAGTTTAGGCAAGAGGTCATTCTGCATTACAAATGGACGAATCTACAGACATACAAACAAAGCAGTTTTACTGGTTTACGTGAAACATGTGGGACGGGGACAGACAGGAACAACTTCTCTGCACAAGAGAGCTCCTACACTACGACTGCAGAGGACATCTTCAGCTCAGGTTCAAACTGCTCCATCTTTACATTAAATACATTTGAGAAGTTGAAAATTGTCCTCGATTTGGGTCACAGCTTGTCATTAAGGGGTGATGGTGGGTCCCACAGCCAGACCAGTTGAGAACCACTGGTCTAAAGAACCGGAGTTGGTGTTTAGCTGGTTAACAACTTTCTGTTTGATTTTTTTACCTGTTTGGTTCAGTTTAAACAGACTAATTTTATCACTTCCTGTTGTAAAACAATATTATTTTTTGTAATAATCCAGAATGGAAGAATCTGATTGGCTGTTTGAAGAGGGAACCAGTGATGATTACTTCCTGTCTGACTACAGAAACACGTCTCTGTGTGAGCCGTAATGTTTGCACGTTATCAGCCGTTGGGAGGTGGCTATGAAGCCAGGCTAACAGTTTCCCTCTGCTTCCAGTCTTTGTGCTAAGCTAAGCTATCCTGGTCCTGGAGCTATCGCTACATGTTGTACTGTACCTGAGGCGTCGATGGTCAGGAGGCTTCCTCCGTCAAACAGGATCCAGAGTCCGACACCGCACACACTGAGACCCAGAGCCTACAGACAGAGGTCAATGGTCAGGTAAAAGGACACGGCTAACTGCTTCCTTAGCCTGGGGCTAACAGCTTCCTTAGCCACGAGCTAACAGCTTCCTTACCCTGGGTCTAACAGCTTCCTTAACCACGAGCTAACTGCTGCCTTACCCTGGGGCTAACAGCTTCCTTAGCCACGAGCTAACAGCTTCCTTAGCCACGAGCTAACAGCTTCCTTAGCCACGAGCTAACTGCTTCCTTAGCCTGGGGCTAACTGCTTCCTTAGCCTGGGGCTAACTGCTTCCTTAGCCACGAGCTAACATCTTCCTTAGCCTGGGGCTAACTGCTTCCTTGGCCTGGAGCTAACTGCTTCCTTAGCCTGGGGCTAACAGCTTCCTTAGCCACGAGCTAACAGCTTCCTTAACCTGGGGCTAACTGCTGCCTTACCCTGGGGCTAACTGCTTCCTTAGCCATGAGCTAACTGCTTCCTTAGCCTGGAGCTAACTGCTTCCTTAGCCATGAGCTAACTGCTTCCTTAGCCACGGGCTAACTGCAGTGTGAGAAGCACAGCTCTTAACCCGTGACAAACATTTATTTTATTAAGTTATAGATCAGCTGGTCTCTTTTTATCGTTAAGTTGTGTTATAATGATGATGATGATAGTATTATTATTATTATTATTAGCATTGTTTTTATTATAATTAGCATTATTATAATTATTATTATATATCTAACTAATGTTTCCTCACCAGGAAGATGAAGTTAAAAACTTCAAAGAAGAAGTTCAGCAGCTGAATCTTCACGTCCAACTTCATCGTTCTTCTCTCAGGAACCACCAGAAGGTTCTGTTCTCTTCTGTTCTGTTCAATAGAACCACAGCAGGTTCTTCACTCGTGTTCTCCAGCAGAATGTTTCTTTGAGTCTCAGCTGCAGCGACACCTGAGATCAGAGTCCACTTCCTTATTGTCTCTAAACATTAGACCGATCTCACATTCTCCATGGAAACACACACACACAGACACACGCACACACAGAAACACACACACACAGACACACGCACACACAGAAACACACACACACACAGGTAAATCTTTCCCTTCATCCTTCTTTGTTGACTCAATGTAGTGGAGAAACTGCATTTCCCACAATGCCTTTCAGCAGCTGAAACCAGCTGGAAACAAACAGCTGGTTTCACTGAGTTCTGACCTCAGTGTGAGACCCTCTGAGGCCGTTAAAGGGGAACACAAACAGGGTCCCCGTGACCTCCGACCTCTTAGTTAAAGAGAGAGAAGGAGCCTTCACAGAGGTCAAAGGTCGCCGCTCGGCCTCGTTCCCACGTTCATCAGTAGCTTTTACTGCTTGGCAGGCGGCCAATCGGCTCCTTCCGTCTGGCCCGGTTACCATGGCGACGGCTAGTCTCTATACGGGTTTGTGTTGACGCGACGAAACGAAGCAGCAGATGACATCATCACCGGGACTGTGACACCATCGGGGGCGTCTGTGACATCACCACCCAGTCGGCAGAAAAAAAAACATGTCGACGTTTTGAAGCCTCAAGTTCAGCGTTTTAGCCGTCGCCATCTTGTTTTTTATCAACCAGTGAACAGGAAGTGACAATATATGGACTGAGGAGGAGTGACGTAGAGACGCCGTATACGTCTCTGGTCGAGACCTGTCAATCACTGTGTAGCCCCGCCCTAAAGCATCCCCTGCTTTATGGTCTGTTTGACTCTAAATGGACCATAATGTACTAAATGAACATCATGCTGTATTGAAGAAGACTTGAAACTAGAGATTGAGACCATAAACTCATGTTTACAATGTTTACTGAGGTAATAAATCAAGAGAGAAGTAGAGTCATTTTCTCATAGACTTCTATACAACCAGAGGAGTCGCCCCCTGGTGGACACTGGAGAGAATGCACACATATATTCAATTTTTATATTATTCTATACTGTAAATATTATTATTATTAGTGCTGGGCAAGTTAACGCGTTATTATGTAACGCCAACAATTATATTATTGCACGCACGTGCGATCGTCTCGTCACAGGATCGATCGTGACAATATCAAAACACATATTGTGGTGTTTTTAAATGAACATATAATCACGAGAGAACAAACTGCTCTTAACTCAACTCAATATTAGCATAACTTCCTCATGCAGGTTACTGCCACGGTACAGACTACAGGTTCCATGCTTCACCTACAGTCCCCTGGGTCCTAAGTCCCTCCATGTACAGCTTCTTATCACGCTCTATGTACCAACGTACATTTATAACAAATACCACACATATTACGGTAATCAGAGTTGCATATGTGTCTGACCACGAGTTTTTAAAGTGTTTTGTTTGTAATATGTATAATAAGCATCATTTAGTATCACTACTGAGAATTTAACAAACAAAAACATGACGTAGATAGGTTTGCAGTTTTCAAGGTGTATATTTAAATATCATCTCTTACACACATGAAGATAAAGTTATGAACACCGGCTGAATATCTATGATCAGAATCATTATAACTGTGTTATAACTGCTGCTGTGTAAAGAGAACACTGCTGCTAACAAGAACCTGATGTGTTTAAAGTGTTTACACACCAAATGTTATTGACCTTTAGTTCATATAGCAGCACTTTAAAATAAAAGTGTACAATACACTACTTTATAATTCATTATTGAACTTTGCGCATAACAATGAGATTAATCACGATTAAACATTGTAATTGTTGCCCAGCACTAGTTATTATATAATAACATATATTATATTGTAATATATAATATATGTTGGAGATACACACACACACCCTGCTGTATCCAGTAAGTTTCCCCGCAGGAAGAATTCCTGACAGGCAGGTTAATCCATCAAACACCCCCATGCTGCCCCTCTGCTGCCCTGTGGCATGCTGGGAGTTTTCACTGGGAACACTGGGGATGTAAATCTCTGTTAATGTGCATCTGAGAGTTTAAACCTTCAGTCTGACTTCTTTTCTAAACCTGCTCGATGTCTGTGACCACTGGAGACAGATTCAAAACCATTCAACTTTATTCATCTGAACATGACGACAACGGAGCCGCAGCTAACAGCTAACAGTGTTCACCTGATCTCAGATGCATTAACATGTACGCTCACATGCACTTACATGCACGCTCACATGCACTTACATGCACTAATATGCATTAACATGCACTAAAACTAAAACGTTTCATTCAATCTATTGATAATTTTTACATCTGTCAAAAGAATCAGAGCGCCACCTTCAGGGCAGACTGGACATAAAAATATAAACATTTAAATAATATCACATGTCATTATTGATTTATCTTTCAATCAATTTTAAATTAACCCTTGACATTCTCCTGCTGGTTCTGGTGGACCTGCTGGTTCTGGTGGTTCTGGTGAACCTGGTGGACCTGGTGGACCTGCTGGTTCTGGTGGACCTGCTGGTTCTGGTGGTTCTGGTGAACCTGGTGGACCTGCTGGTTCTGGTGGACCTGGTGGTTCTGGTGGTTCTGGTGGTTCTGGTGAACCTGGTGGACCTGCTGGTTCTGGTGGACCTGGTGGTTCTGGTGGACCTGCTGGTTCTGGTGGTTCTGGTGAACCTGGTGGACCTGGTGGTTCTGGTGGACATGTTGAAGATGTCCACCAACGTCTCCGGTTCGATTCTTCCCAATAAAAAGGTAAAACCTCTCTGTGGGAGGATCCTGGTCCCATTTCTGCTTTAAGCTGCTGACACACACACACACACACACACACGCACGCACGCACGCACGCATGCACACACGCACACACACACTCTCTGCATGTCAGGATTTGTCTTGTACAAGTTTCACTTTCTTCTCGACTGCACTGGAAAAAAATCATGACTGAATTTTTTTTTTAACCCGTTAAAGTACTAGAGGCTCCAGAGAACCTTTAGGAGGTTATAATGGTCCGTTAGAGGGTTCTCCAGGTCACCAGGGTCCTTTAAGGGTTCTACTGTTGGTAGAACAGGGACGTTAAACACAAAGTGATCTGTGGAGAACTCCACAACAACTGGATAAAAACTTTATATCGTAGTGTTTACTGACTGTTGATGTATTTGTAAGTATATGTGTATATATATATATATATATAATATATACATATACAACACACACACACACACACATATATATATATATATATATATATATATATATATGTGTGTGTGTGTGTTAGTCACCCTGTGTGTTAAAGGGTTAACTGAGAGACAGAAGAGGACACACCCACTGCTGCCTGTCTCTCTCTCAGTCAGGTTGTGTCTGTCCTCCAGGATGAACCTGTTGCTGTCTCTCTCTCTCTGGCTCACTCTGATGATGTCGTCCTGCTGTGGTGAGTGAACTGCGACCTCTGACCTCTGGAGATTCGGACCTGCTGACGAACATCATTTATAAATAATAAGACATGTTCAGTGTGGAGGAATGTTTTGTGTGATCATTGAGGAGGCTTCAAAGGTGTTTCAGGGGTTCTATTGGTCACTGAGGGGGTTCTAAAGGTGTTTCAGGGGTTCTAGTGGTCATTGAGGAGGTTCTAAAGGTGTTTCAGGGAGTTATATTGGTCATTAAGAAGATTCCAATGGGGTTTCAGGGGGTCTAGTGGTCACTGAGGAGGTTCTAAAGGTATTTAATGTGGTTTTAGTGGTCATTGAGGAGGTTCTTGTGGTTACAGAGGAGCTTCTAAAGGTGTTTTAGGGGTTCTATTGGTCATTGAGGAGGTTCTAAAGGTGTTTCAGGTGGTTTTAGTGGTCACTGAGGAGGTTCTAAAGGTGTTACAGTGGGTTTAGTGGTTATTGAGGAGGTTCTAAAGGTGTTGCAGGGGGTTCTAATGTTCACTAAGGAGGTTCTAAATGTGTTTCAGGGGGTCTAGTGGTCACTGAGGAGGTTCTAAAGGTGTTTCAGGGGTTCAAGTGGTCATTGAGGAGGTTCTAAAGGTGTTTCAGGGGGTTCTAGTGGTGACTGAAGAGGTTCTAAAGGTGTTCTAGTGGTCACTGAGGAGGTTCTAAAGGTGTTTCCGGGGCTATATTGGTCACTGAGGAGGTTCCTGAGGTGTTTCAGGGGTTCTAGTGGTCACTGAGGGGGTTCTAAAGGTGTTTCAGGGGTTCTATTGGTAATTGAGGAGGTTCTAAAGGTGTTTCATGGGTTATATTGGTCACTGAGGAGGTTTTAAAGGTGTTTCAGGGGTTCAAGTGGTCACTGAGGAGGTTCTAAAGGTGTTTCAGGGGATCAAGTGGTAACTGAGGAGGTTCCTGGGGTGTTTCAGGGCTTCTAGTGGTCACTGAGGAGGTTCTAAAGGTGTTTCAGGGGGTCTAGTGGTCATTGAGGAGGTTCTAAAGGTATTTCAGGGGGTCTTGTGGTCATTGAGGAGGTTCTAAAGGTGTTTCAGGGGTTCAAGTGGCCATTGAGGAGGTTCAAAGGGTGTTTCAGGGGGTTCTAATGTTCACTAAGGAGGTTCTAAATGTGTTTGAGGGGGTCTAGTGGTCACTGATGAGGTTCTAAATGTGTTTCAGGGGTTCAAGTGGTCATTGAGGAGGTTCTAAAGGTGTTTCAGGGGGTTCTAGTTGTTACTGGGGAGGTTCTAAAGGTGTTTCAGGGGGTTCTAGTAGTGACTGAAGAGGTTCTAAAGGTGTTCTAGTGGTCACTGATGAGGTTCTAACGGTGTTTCAGGGGGTCTAGTGTTCATTGAGGAGGTTCTAAAGGTGTTTCAGGGGATTCTAGTTGTTACTGAGGAGGTTCTAAAGGTGCTTCATGGGTTATATTGGTCACTGAGGAGGTTATAAAGGTGTTTTGGGGGGTTTTAGTGGTCACTGAGGAGGTTCTAGAGGTGTTTAGGCTCTTCGGATCATCCAAGAGGATTTAAAGACCTCTTAAAGGGTTCTAGAGATCTCTATATATTTGTGTCAGGACACGTTTCTGGAGTTTGTTTGAATCTGAAGGATTGTTGGTAGAACGAGTCGGCTGGTTATTGTAAGGTTGGTAGTTCGATCTCCATCTCTTCTTGTCTTCATGTTGAAGGTGTACAAGAACATTTGATATCTTCACATTGTATGAACTGTATTCTTGTATGTTGCCTGTGTGTTCATTGTCAGACCTTAACATCTGACAATGAACACACATATTGTGTGCAGATAGTTTCCAGGTCCCTTGGCCCAACCCACGCCTTCTGTTTCATTTCCTGTAACCCTGCGTGGTCCCGACCAGAACTCTCTCTGGTCAGACACGGTTCTACTGCTTTGTGGAGGTTCTGTCTCCACTGCACAGTAAATAAAACGTATCTGAAGCAGCCACAGAATTGGACCTGAAAGAAACTTTTCTTCAACAAAGGTCATGAAGTTTGTGACGTTAATGTCGACATCAAATACCTGGTCTAAAGGAAGCTTAGCACAAAGGACCCAGGGGGAGACTGTTAGCCTAGCTTAGCACAAAGACTGGAAGCAGGGGGAGACTGTTAGCCTAGCTTAGCACAAAGAATGGAAGCAGGGGGAGACTGTTAACCTAGCTTAGCACAAATAATGGAAGCAGGGGGAGACTGTTAGCCTAGCTTAGCACAAAGACTGGAAGCAGGAGGAGACTGTTAGCCTAGCTTAGCACAAAGACTGGAAGCAGGAGGAGACTGTTAACCTAGCTTAGCACAAAGACTGGAAGCAGGAGGAGACTGTTAACCTAGCTTAGCACAAAGACTGGAAGCAGGGAGGGACTGTTATCCTAGCTTAGCACAAAGACTGGAAGCAGGAGGAGACTGTTAACCTAGCTTAGCACAAAGACTGGAAGCAGGGGGAGACTGTTAGCCTAGCTTAGCACAAAGAATGGAAGCAGGGGGAGACTGTTAGCCTAGCTTAGCACAAATAATGGAAGCAGGGGGAGACTGTTAGCCTAGTTTATCACAAAGACTGGAAGCAGGGGAAATAAATATCTTTTTGTTGTCATCAGATAAAAATCTGTAACTGAACTCGTCTTTGTTTCGTCTCCAGAGATTCTGTCAGTGTTAAATCATGAAACTTTATCAGCTGAATAAGATCAGACAGGAAACACATAGCACTTCTTCTTCTCTTCTTCTTCTTCTTCTTCTTCTTCTTCTTCTTCTTCTTCTTCTTCTTCTTCACACTCTGTCACCAAACAAATGAAAACATGAAACAAGAGTCTTCATGTTCCTCTCTGAGCTCATCCAACATTAGAAATGATCCAACGGCTCTTTGTTTCTGATGAACATGTTTAGATGTTCTGTCAGTAGAGACTCGATGTGTTGTGTAACCTCACGATGTGAAAAGAGATATTTCATTAAAGTGAAGTGTATTTGCAGCTGGTGCTCAGCGGCCCTGAGTTCAGGCTGCAGGCGAGTCCTGACACGTCCGTCTGTGAGTCATGATTCAGGTGTTTAGGAAGCTAACCTACACTAAAAGACGCTCACCTGCACTCACATGCGCTAAAAGACACGCTCACATGCACTCTTGTGTACTAAAAGACATGCTCACATGCACTCACGTGCACTCACGTGCACTAAAAGACACACTTACATGCACTCTTGTGTACTAAAAGACACACTCACATGCACTCACGTGCACTAAAAGACACGCTCACATCCACTAACGTGTACTAAAAGACACGCTCACATCAACTAACGTGCACTCTTGTGTCCTAAAAGACATGCTCACATGCACTCACATGCACTAAAAGACACGCTCACATCCACTAACGTGTACTAAAAGACACTCACATGCACTCACGTGCACTAAAAGACACGCTCACATCCACTAACGTGTACTAAAAGACACGCTCACATGCACTCTTGTGTACTAAAAGACACGCTCACATGCACTCACGTGCACTCACGTGCACTAAAAGACACACTTACATGCACTCTTGTGTACTAAAAGACACACTCACATGCACTCACGTGCACTAAAAGACACGCTCACATCTACTAACGTGTACTAAAAGACACACTCACATGCACTCATGTGCACTAAAAGACACACTCACATCCACTCACGTGCACTAAAAGACACGCTCACATCCACTAACGTGTACTAAAAGACACGCTCACATGCACTCTTGTGTACTAAAATACACGCTCACATGCACTCACGTGCACTAAAATACATGCTCACATCCACTAACGTGTACTAAAAGACACGCTCACATCAACTAACGTGCACTCTTGTGTCCTAAAAGACACGCTCACATGCACTCACATGCACTAAAAGACACGCTCACATCCACTAACGTGTACTAAAAGACACTCACATGCACTCACGTGCACTAAAATACATGCTCACATCCACTAACGTGTACTAAAAGACACGCTCACATCAACTAACGTGCACTCTTGTGTCCTAAAAGACACGCTCACATGCACTCACATGCACTAAAAGACACGCTCACATCCACTAACGTGTACTAAAAGACACGCTCACATGCACTCTTGTGTACTAAAATACACGCTCACATGCACTCACGTGCACTAAAAGGCACGCTCACATCCACTAACATTTACTAAAAGACACGCTCACATGCACTCACGTGCACTAAAAGACACGCTCACATCCACTAACGTGTACTAAAAGACACGCTCACATGCACTCACGTGTACTAAAAGACACGCTCACATCCACTAACATGTACTAAAAGACACGCTCACATGCACTCACGTGCACTAAAAGACACGCTCACATCCACTAACGTGTACTAAAAGACACGCTCACATGCACTCACGTGTACTAAAAGACACGCTCACATCCACTAACGTGTACTAAAAGACACGCTCACATGCACTCACATGCACTCTTGTGTACTAAAAGACATGCTCACATGCACTCACGTGCACTAAAAGACACACTCACATCCACTAACGTGTACTAAAAGACACACTCACATGCACTCACGTGTACTAAAAGAACGCTCACATCCACTAACGTGTACTAAAAGACACGCTCACATCCACTAATGTGTACTAAAAGACACGCTCACATGCACTCACGTGTACTAAAAGACACGCTCACATCCACTAACGTGTACTAAAAGACACGCTCACATGCACTCACGTGTACTAAAAGACACGCTCACATCCACTAACGTGTACTAAAAGACACACTCACATGCACTCATGTGCACTAAAAGACACGCTCACATCCACTCGCGTGTACTAAAAGACACGCTCACATCCACTAACGTGTACTAAAAGACACACTCACATCCACTAACATGCACTCTTGTGTACTAAAAGACATGCTCACATGCACTCACGTGCACTAAAAGACACGCTCACATCCACTAACGTGTACTAAAAGACACGCTCACATGCACTCACGTGCACTAAAAGACACGCTCACATGCACTCACATGCACTCTTGTGTACAAAAAGACACGCTCACATGCACTCACGTGCACGAAAAGACATGCTCACCACTAAACGCTAAACCCTTAACTAACCCTTAAAACGTCCTGAAGTCTCCTGAACACAATGTCGTATCAGCTTCAAACAGGAAGAAGATCACATTACCAACGAGTCCCTCAGGTCCACTGATGGTCTGTGTGTGTGTGTGTCTGTGTGTGTGTGTCTGTGTGTGTGTGTGTGTGTGTGTGTCTGTGTGTGTGTGTGTGTGTATACGTGTGTGTGTCAGTAATCATGATCATGTGGCAAAACATTCAATAACGTTTTGTAAAAAGTTGAGCAGTAATTTCTGCTTCCTGCTCAAACACAGAATTTTCTTGTCTGAAATTAACAATATATAAATATTACAAACACACGAAAATATACTGAAGTACAAGTACAGTACTGAAGTATAAATACTTAGTTACTTAGTTGTTGCAGGTCTGAAAAAATTCACCAAATTCACCAAAACACCCAAAAAAAGAAAAAGAAACAAACAAAACTTCCAGATTCGTAAATTGAGTTTGGTATGTGTCTTTGTTTAGGTTAGCCTAGCCTAGCTTAGCACAAAGACAGGAAGTAAATGGGGAGGTGTCTCACTTTCTTCTTCTTCTGTTGTATTTCCCTCCTTAGGAGACGCAGCAGGTCGTGAAGAAGAGACAACCACCTCCGACTACTACGACGACGACTACCCGTCAGCGACGCCGTCGGCGGACTACGACTACACCGCCACCTTCGACTACTACTACGGTGAGGCAGTACTGAGCCAGCAGTACTCACAGTACTCACAGTACTCGTGGTACTAACAGCAGTACTAACAGCAGTACTTGTGTTGCAGTGACCGGACCGTATCCCGCTGAAGTCCACAACCAGGTGAGACAGATACAGGTGTTCGTTTACACATGACTCACCTGAACAACATTCACATGAACAATAAGTACATGATTACTTATATAATTCAATTATATTATAAATATAAAGAATGTGAAATGATATTATATTATATAATATAAATACAATATAAGTACATGATAACTTGTATAAATATATATTAAAGAATATGAAATAATAACCTAAAACACAAATATATTATATATAAATCTGTTATATAAATATAATTTAAGTGCATCAAAATGATATAATATATAGTATAAATATAAAAATATGAAATAATGATGTATAACATAAAGATATTAAATATATGATATAAATTTAAAAAATACAATATAAACAGTGTAACAATATAAGTACATTATAACTTGAATTAATATATATTATAGATTACAAATAATATGAAATATTAACTAATAACATACATATATTGTATATACATGTATAATATAAATAATAATATAGATGTACTATAGTATTAGATATCTGGTGTACTGTTGGAAGCTCAAAGAACAAGCTTTCACATCAGTGAGTCATCCTCAGTGATCGTCTGATTGGTCCGTTCCGTCACGGCAGCGTTAACTACTGTTCGGGTCCAGAGATGCCCGAGGGCGACAGGAAGTCCATCCCAAAATGTGATGTGATGTTCGATTGATTCCAGCAACACTGACGAGTCTCTGTTTTACGGCTCCGCCCACGGACTCGAACGCAGCTTTGTTTCCGTGTGTGATGTCATAACCGTGACCTCTGTGTGACCCCCCCCCATCAGGCCTCTGGGATTGGTCGGGTGAGTAAACTGCTTCTGCTGGGATTGGCTGTCCACCAGATCTGGAACTGATGTAGGGGCGAAGCCAAAGACCTGCACCTGCAGACAGGTGAGAGACATACACCTATACAGATATAAATATATAAATATATAAATATATAAATATATATATATATAAATATATATATATATATATACATATATATATATATATATACATATATACATATATATATACATATATATATACATATATATATATATATATATATATATATATATATATACATATATATATATATATACATATATATATATATACATATATGTATGAATTTAAATGACTGGATCTTTGGACCAGACTTCATTAACATATTTTGATGTTTTCAACATGCTGCAGGCCTCTGACCTCACATCAGCTGCTGATCAATAACCAATCACAGGCTGAGGATCATCAATAACCTGCTGACATCACTTCCTGTCTGATCAGAAACCTTCGGAGCGTGTGATTGGTCGACTGAATAAATGATGATGTTATTGATCAATGACTCGTGTTGTAATCAATAATCATAATAAATCCTTATTGATCACTTCATCTGTTGGTTTATTGAACAGAGACACATTATTACATCATATATTATTACATCATAAATTATTACATCCTATATTATTACATCCTATATTATTACATCATAAATTATTACATGATAAATTATTACATCCTATATTATTACATCATATATTATTACATCATAAATTATTACATCCTATATTATTACATCATATATTATTACATCCTATATTATTACATCATAAATTATTACATCATATATTATTACATCATAAATTATTACATCATATATTATTACATCCTATATTATTACATCATAAATTATTACATCCTATATTATTACATCATATATTATTACATCCTATATTATGACATCATAAATTATTACATCCTATATTATTACATCCTATATTATTACATCATACATTATTACATCCTATATTATTACATCATCAATGATTACATCCTATATTATTACATCCTATATTATTACATCATAAATTATTACATCATAAATTATTACATCATAAATTATTACATCATAGATTATTACATCCTATATTATTACATCATAAATTATTACATCCTATATTATTACATCATAAATTATTACATCCTATATTATTACATTATAAATTATTACATCCTATATTATTACATCATAAATTACATCATAAATTATTACATCATAAATTATTACATCCTATATTATTACATCATAAATTACATCATAAATTATTACATCATATATTATTACATCATCTATTATTACATCCTATATTATTACATCATCAATTATGACATCATAAATGATTACATCATATATTATTACATCCTATATTATTACATCATAAATTATTACATCCTATATTATTACATCCTATATTATTACATCATAAATTATTACATCATAAATTATTACATCCTATATTATTACATCATAAATTACATCATAAATTAGTACATCATATATTATTACATCCTATATTATTACATCATATATTATTACATCATAAATTATTACATCCTATATTATTACATCATATATTATTACATCCTATATTATTACATCATAAATTATTACATCATATATTATTACATCATAAATTATTACATCCTATATTATTACATCCTATATTATTACATCATGAATTACATCATAAATTATTACATCATAAATTATTACATCATATATTATTACATCATAAATTATTACATCCTATATTATTACATCATATATTATTACATCATAAATTATTACATCCTATATTATTACATCCTATATTATTACATCATAAATTATTACATCATATATTATTACATCATAAATTATTACATCATATATTATTACATCCTATATTATGACATCATAAATTATTACATCCTATATTATTACATCCTATATTATTACATCCTATATTATTACATCATACATTATTACATCCTATATTATTACATTCTATATTATTACATCATACATTATTACATCCTATATTATTACATCCTATATTTTTACATCATACATTATTACATCCTATATTATTACATCATAAATTATTACATCCTATATTATTACATCATAAATTATTACATCATACATTACATCCTATATTATTACATCCTATATTATTACATCATAAATTATTACATCATACATTACATCATGAATTATTACATCATATATTATTACATCATACATTATTACATCCTATATTATTACATCATTAATTATTACATCCTATATTATTACATCATAAATTATTACATCATACATTATTACATCCTATATTATTACATCATAAATTATTACATCATGCATTATTACATCCTATATTATTACATCATAAATTATTACATCATATATTATTACATCATACATTATTACATCCTATATTATTACATCATACATTATTACATCCTATATTATTATATCATAAATTATTACATCCTATATTATTACATCCTATATTATTACATCCTATATTATTACATCCTATATTATTACATCATAAATGATTACATCATAAATTATTACATCCTATATTATTACATCATAAATTATTACATCATATATTATTACATAATACATTATTACATCCTATATTATTACATCATAAATTATTACATCCTATATTATTACATCCTATATTATTACATCATAAATGATTACATCATAAATTATTACATCCTATATTATTACATCATAAATT
The DNA here is from genome assembly GCF_050575085.1 of Anarhichas minor. Lineage (NCBI taxonomy): Eukaryota > Metazoa > Chordata > Actinopteri > Perciformes > Anarhichadidae > Anarhichas > Anarhichas minor. Next base: position 489,183 of record NW_027466512.1, read on the forward strand.
ATTACATCATATATTATTACATCATACATTATTACATCCTATATTATTACATCATAAATTAATACATCCTATATTGTTACATCATATATTATTACATCATACATTATTACATCCTATATTATTACATCATAAATTATTACATCCTATATTATTACATCATAAATTATTACATCATATATTATTACATAATACATTATTACATCCTATATTATTACATCCTATATTATTACATCATAAATTATTACATCATATATTATTACATCATATATTATTACATAATACATTATTACATCCTATATTATTACATCATAAATTATTACATCCTATATTATTACATCCTATATTATTACATCATACATTATTACATCCTATATTATTACATCCTATATTATTACATCATAAATTATTACATCCTATATTGTTACATCATATATTATTACATCATACATTATTACATCCTATATTATTACATCATATATTATTACATCCTATATTATTACATCATAAATTATTACATCATATATTATTACAGCCTATATTATTACATCATACATTATTACATCCTATATTATTACATCATAAATTATTACATCCTATATTATTACAGCCTATATTATTACATCATACATTATTACATCCTATATTATTACTTCATAAATTATTACATCCTATATTATTACATCATAAATTATTACATCATATATTATTACATCATACATTATTACATCCTATATTATTACATCATAAATTATTACATCCTATATTGTTACATCATATATTATTACATCATACATTATTACATCCTATATTATTACATCATAAATTATTACATCCTATATTATTACATCATAAATTATTACATCATATATTATTACATAATACATTATTACATCCTATATTATTACATCATAAATTATTACATCCTATATTATTACATCCTGTATTATTACATCATACATTATTACATCCTATATTATTACATCATAAATTATTACATCCTATATTATTACATCATAAATTATTACATCATATATTATTACATCATACATTATTACATCCTATATTACATCATAAATTATTACATCCTATATTATTACATCCTATATTATTACATCATACATTATTACATCCTATATTATTACATCATAAATTATTACATCATATATTATTACATGATATATTATTACATCGTATATTATTACATCATAAATTATTACATCATAAATTATTACAGTAATAGTAATAGTATTAGCTGGATTATTGTTTTTAATTGTGTTTGTTATTAATAGTGTAATAGTAATAATATGTATTAGTAGCAGTAGTATTATTATTTTGTTATTATTGTTGTTGCTATTATCGTAAATATTATTACTTTTATTGTTGTTATTATTATCATGACAGATCACATGATCACAAACAGGCCACGCCCCCCTCAGGTGTGATCACCTGACCTTAAGGAGAGGCTTCATATGTTCCCTTCCTCCATTTGTTCTCCCTCCTCATCATCATGTGTGAGTTCATATTCAACACTTTACTTTATTATGATTGATGTGGACACGTGTGATCAGTTCATATTTAATAAAGTCAACATTAATCATATTTAATCATATATTTAATGATGCTTGTTTTCCAGGAGACTCCAGGAACCGGTTCAAGGTGTCCAGGTGGTCCCTGATCCATGAGGATCCATGAGGGTCCATGAGGATCCACGAGGGTCCATGAGGAGCCATGAGGAGCCATGAGGATCCATGTGTCCTGTGGCACCCCCTGCAGGACAGACTGTTTGATTCTCCTCCTGCTGAGTCATAGTGAATGAATCTTTAATGTTTATTATTATTATCTATGCCTGTATTTGGGTTGTTTTCTACAGTATTCATTATTGTTGTATTTATTATTATTGATATGATTTTATCAATAATAATAGTGGTGTTAATGTTGGATGATTATTTATTTTTATTTTGATTCATTCATGTTAGTAAAACTTTTAATATAAAGTTAAAATGTCGAATTCATCTTTGAATCCAAACTAAAACACAATAATAAAGTAAATAATACAAATTAAACAATAAAAAGTATTATAAAATAACCTGACACAAGTAATCAATAAGATAAATATTTAACAATAATACATATTATTAGATGTAAATAATAAGATTACATGAGAGAGGTGAAGTGAAGCAGACTGAGACTCAGACCAGGGCCCCGTTCCTCGTACGTGGCTAACTGAGTTAGCCGGATACTTTTCAGGATAAGATGACGTAGATCAGGCTTTTCGGTTCCACGAAGCAAGATGGCAAAATCACCATGGCAACACATCCATAAGCTTGAAGCTGCTCCAGCGCAGGCTAACTGAAGGTAGCTGGATAAGCTGCCACTCCCCCGGAAAACATGGCAGCTCCTGTCATATACGGTAGTCTAATGCGCTTGCGCATCTACCGGGGGTTATACGGGAGTTCCGGAAATGCATGTAAAGTGAGACACACGGTGATCCATTAAAGCAGCTGAGCAAACTAAGAAGCCTCTATTGCATTAATGTACAGCTCCCTTCCTCAGAGATCCACTGATGAAGGAGGATATTAGTGAGATTAGCGTTTTATAGGGAGAGAGTTCTTCCACATCGCCAAGATCCGTCATCACATCATGATGACTTCCTATACGAGCGCTATCCATTCTGCCCACAAGGAATCATTTATTTACAGACCTTCTGGAGCATACATTGAACACCACACGCTGCAGCCGAGCATTGACTCTCACACACTGGATGCAGCCTTGAGCTGTTCTGCGAGTGGTACATTGTTGTTCAGTGTCGGCGATGCGGAGAACATCGGGAAAGCCGCTGCATGCCGTGCTGTTGGTGAAGTTTATTTGGCGCTTAATAAAGTTATGGATGTGTTCATTACATCACCATGGCACATATTGTACTGACTCAGCATTCTGAGTAATGTGTGTGTGTTAGTGTTTACTTGCTCCCATGTCCTCTTGATGGCTGCGTTGCATACATGAGGGTTAAAGCACTCATAATGATATGACAGTGTTATTAGTACACCAGCATATCATTACTGTAGAACATGATGAAGGTGGACTCATGATAAGAACAGAGAGAATCACACACTATTTATCTTCACTGCTTCAGTTGATTGAATGTCTGATGATGAATAACACACACACACACACACACACACACACACACACACTGATCCGCCCACACACAGACTCACACACACATATTCAAACTGCTAGTTCTATATGGTAATCTACACAGACATGTATATACACATATATAGTACATGATACATGAGGGCATACAGTACATATGTCCTCATATTAATGAGGATCAGTTAGATCCTCTTTGGGCTTGTTTTTATCTTATTCTGAAAGAGTTGAGATCATTATTGTCGCTATAGATCTCATTGGATGATGCATTCATGAAGCCTACTGCCAGCAGCTCATTTAAAGACATATCATCTGATTGATTGGGGTGATGAGGCATTAAAATGAGCCGATACATTTACAACACTTACGCATTTAACGTGTCTGTGATATTCTGCGTGCTTCTTGTCTAGCCCTCACAGCGGTGACGGTGTTAGATTTAGCCGTGATTATGGTCTTGAATTCCTCATATGCGTTCATGATCATCTCCTGCTCGTCAGCGCAGTAAAAAGAGGCTCTTTCTTTGAGTTTATTTAACATTGTACTGTTAGAAAATCATGGTTTCGGTGATCGACGCTTCCCCCTTTTGACGTAGGACGGGCACGCGCAATTATCCTGATTACTGAAGTCTGGTTCCAATTAACGAGACAGTTTGAGAGGATCAGCCTTGGAGGAACCAGATAGCCTGATGTCAATCATCGGGTTCATTTAAGCTGCTAACAGGACATTTGATCGACTTAGTTGAACCACGTACGAGGAACGGGGCCCTGCTGAGCTACCACAACAACAACAACAACTCTTCTTCTCCTCTTTCCGTTTCCGGTGAGTGTGGAGGCGAGACGGCGGAAGAGCGAGTGGCGCTAGATTTGAATGATTTCGGGTCTTTCCCTGTGTTTCTTCCTCTGATCAGCTGAGTCTCTTGAACGGTTTACTGCTTTGTGTGGTGAGCGATCGGGGCTCTGTCGAGGTGCGTTCGGGAGGAATGACGCCACCTCCGTCTCTCCGGCAGGGAGTGAGGATCGTCCCCCCGGATAACAGCGTGACGGTGGAGGAGCTGTTGCTGGCTGTCGGTGAGCAGGTGGGACACGATGAGCTCAGCTTTGCCTCCAGGTTGAACAGAGCAGTGGTGGCGTTCCTGAAGAAGGATCCTCTAGTCCACCAGCTGATCGAGAGCGGAGTCTTCATCAGGGACGTGTTCGTGCAGGTCTCACCGCTGTCAGCTCCCTCCACGCGGATCACCGTGTCCGGTGTTACGGTTTAACTAGGGACCCTGTTAACTGGCGACCTTCAGCCGAATGCGTCTGTTGTTGTCGTAGTTACGGCAGCTGTTGAGAATGGGCAGAGAACACGCAGCTGTCCTCGTGAATGCCGCATTGTTTAGTTTTGCAATACAGTGTCGAACCTTCTCATTCACAGTCTGTGGTCAAAACATACCGGATTCGACGTTGGAGAGTCTTTTGAGGAAAGTAGTCCACTCGAGTTTGAAACGTCGCTTGCTTGCTTATGTGTTGAAACAGGAAGAGAGCAAATTCCCCTTCCTGTGAAATAATAAAGTTGGTAAAAAAACACATAAACGTCTTTGGAGCCTGTTTTGTGGAAACATGATTGTGTTACGTAGAAGAACTCTGTAGCGCAGTTTAAAAAAAATGTACAATTAAAAAGGTATACGGGATTCGAACTCAAATCATTGAGTGGAAAAACAATTGGCGGGCAGAAGCAGTGCCGCTACGCCACGATAGATACGATGGAATAGCTGGAAGCATATAGAAAAATGTAAAACACAGTCAGCAGTCGCTCCTAAGAGCAGCGGAACCAGATCAACTGGTGACCGCACTGCGCGTTCACCATGCAGCATTTTGAAGTGTAACACAGAGCACTTTTGAATACATAACAAAACACTTTTTACATCATTCCTGAGTGTTTGATGAGTTTTATCATTTAAGAGAAACAATAATCTTATTCTGGGTTATTTAATAATGACGTCACAGTCACAATTTCAAAACGTACAGACGCAAATAATTCATGAATAAGACGATCGCATTCCGCCGGTAGAAATGGATCCTGTGCTTATAAACAGAACACAGGACACAGTTTAACAGACGACAGAGAGAAACACCTCTACAGTGGTGATTACTGTGTGTCTTTATGAGTTATTAGTGTTATTAGTGACTGTTATTAAGTACAGTGATCATGTGAACACACACTAACTTATCTAAAGTCTCTCCAGCTGTTAAAGCCGACTGATCAGCTGATCAGCTGTGATCATCAGCACCGTCATCAGAAACAGACGTCGCTTCACGTGACGCAACTGAGGAAAGGACGTCTGTCTCCTAAAACATATTTCCTCGTTTCCTCTCTCCTCGCATGGTTTCCTCCATGCATCCCTGGTGGGAGGGACTAGGACGCAAGGAAAGGACCCAAGTGAGGGAAACGAGGATGCAGTTAAGAGACTTGAGATGTACCCTCTGTCGTACTTTCTAATATTTAGTTCAGGTTGAAAGTTCAACTTTAGAGCGATGACTGAAGCACAGAGCTGAGTGTTCATGTGTGAGATGTTGGTGTGTTTCTGTGGCGGATGAGTTCTATTTATTTATTATGAATTGATCACGTGATCAATCCGTGATCTGTCCTGCATCAATAAAAGGAATTTAGAAATCTTCCTCTTCCTCATCATCTCTGTGTCTCCTCGATGTTGTCGCTGTAAAAATCAGCCTTTTAGTCCAGAATCACTGGATCCTACATTTCCCATAATGCACCTGTGATGTCAGAGCTGCGTTCTGTCTGCAGGTTCAGGTTCTATTTTCATAATAAAATCATTTGAATAAAAAAAATCTGGCTTCATCTGAATTCAAATCAAACTAAAGATTATTTGCACTCAACATGTAAAGATGGTGATTAATACAAAGTATTACGTCATGATTATTAATAATGAATACTATTAAACCATTAATCATAATTACTATTAATAATTATAATTTGTAATAAGTATACTTTTCTTTATTAACTATATCAATTATAAAATGTAATAATATTAAGTCATTCATTATAATATTAATAGTATTCTGGTTAAAGCAGTACATGTACACGATGTACTGTTCATTACTACAAACAGCAGGTAGTTTAACAGGATCAAGTATTCATACTTTAAAAAAAATACTGTTACAAGTAAAAGTACTGCAGAAGTATTATCAGAGAAGTGTATTAAATGTACCAAGTAAAAGTATTCATTATAATGTATATAGTTAATGTATATTATACAGTATATATAAATATGATATATTTAGTATTGAGTATTGGAGAGAGAACCTGAACACCTGAAGTAAACAACGCTGACTCAGCAAATAACATCTTTTATTAAAATATAACATTTTTAAATTGTGGGAACAAAAGTGGAGCCTCAGTAACACAAGAAGGAGAAGTTCCAACACTCAGAGAGGTCAGTGAAGTACACACTGCCAAACCAGCTTCAGGTAAAAACACCTGGAACTCACCTGAGACACAAACTAAAGTTCTGTCAAATCAAACCATCAACCAGTCCAAACTGGACCTCTGACTCAGTCCCAGTCCAGAACTAGACCCCCCCCCCCCCCCTCCTCAGTCCTAATGCAGAACTAGACCCCCCCCCCCCCCTCAGTCCTAATGCAGAACTAGACCCCCCTCCTCAGTCCCAGTGAGTCTGTCCCGCCATGGACATGTACTCGTCCAGCTGTTTGTCCAGTCGGCTCCTGGACGTGGACATGTACTCATCCAGCTGTGCGTCCAGCTGCTGCTTCGTCAGCACGTGGTCTTTGCTCAGTCCCCGCCCCCTGGAGGCAGTGGCCACGCCCCTCCACAGGTGTGTTCGTCCTGTAAAAAGATGCATGAATGAATACGATTTTCAGGATTATTCTGAAGGTGTTTCCATGATGTTTGTTCGTTATTCAAACAGTTCAGGTGTGTGTAATACTTAGTAATGGAACACCTGTGCTACAGGTGAGTGTGTTCACGGCTCAGTGTGACTTTGTGCTGATCCACTAACCCGTCTGCTTCTGGATGTTTCTGGTCCTCAGGAGGCGACGCTGACCGAGTCGACTGTGAAGGTTACCTCGTCCTGCACAGGAAGCACATGGCAGCTACAGGTGGTACAACAGGAAGCACATGGCAGCTACAGCTATTTCAGACCCCACTCATATCCTCCACCCTGAATACCAGCTTCTCCCGTCAGGCTGACTCTTCAGAGTCCCCCAGTGCAGCTCAACCGCTTTAAGAACTCCTTTGTCCCCCTGTCCATCAAAACCCTGAATGGCAAGCTAACCAGAGCTTAACCCCTGTAACACTGATTTTTAATATCTTAACTACACACTACTGGTGCGTTGTACAATGGGCAGTGTGAAATGTGTTTGTTGGCTGGTGGCAGTCTTTTGCATGTACTGTAGGTACTGTGTGTGCGGGTATGTGCACTGGCGACAGTCTGTGTATGTAATGTATGTATGCAATATGTTATTTGTATTGTTTTTTTAACAGCAGACACTGTATGTATGTTTCCAAGACAAATTTCCTTCGGGACAATAAAGTCTATCTTATCTTACAGGTGGTACAACAACAACACAGCTGCTGCAGGTGTAGCAACACAGCTGCTGCAGGTGTAGCAACACAGCTGCTGCAGGTGTAGCAACACAGCTACAGGTGTAACAACACAGCTACAGGTGTAACAACACAGCTACAGGTGTAACAACACAGCTACAGGTGTAACAACACAGCTACAGGTGTAACAACACAGCTACAGGTGAAGAGGTGAACAGAGAAACCATCACCAGGTACTCACGTCTGCAGGTGAAGCGGGTTCTCCACCTGTACTTGCTCATGAAGCTCCAGAAGCCTGGAGGTCTGGAGGTTGAGAGGAGACGAGTCTCCTGCTGCCCACCGAGTCGAGTCCAGACGCTCCTCCTCCTGAAGCGCTGCGAAACCGCCACAGTAGGGTATCGGGTCTGGATCAGGACCGGGATCAGATAGTTAACCAGGTAAGTAGCACGCAAACCTGGTGAAACCCCCCTCTGACATCACCACTCATTGGTCTACAGCTCTGTGACTCACCTGCAGGTGGAGCGGTGAGGACCTCTCTCTCTCCATCAGCTGGACCACCTGTGGGGGGCCATACCTCATCCTCTGCTGCAGGACCGGGTCTAAGGTCCTGATTCTGGTCTGGATCAGCTGGTCCACCAGCACCTGAGAGAAGCTACAGGCAGACAGGGGTTAAAAGGATAAAATGCAGTAATACCGGATTTATATGAACGTACACTCCTCTAGAGATGAAGTGTGTGTCTCACCGCTCATTGAGAGACACTGTTGAGGTGCTTCTCAGGTAGAAACCTCCTGGTTGTGATGGATCCATGTGACTGTCTGTCTGACTCATTCTGCTCACAGTCACTAAACTCTGAAGGGTGAAGAAACACAGCTGAGCCGAATCTGGTTCACCTGCGGACTGATTAACAAGACAAACGCCCCTTTAATCACCGAGCGACGAGCACGATGGATTCCCTTAAAACCTCTGAAAGGACAGACACTCCTCTTCAGTTCGGCTCACACACACAACCAGCAGCAGCGAGTTAAACAGTTAGAATGAGCTGCAAGCATGCAAAACGTCCCTCATTGCAGCAGCATTAGTAATAAAATGTTGTTTTTAGTTAATAATAACTAATGCTTTCGGGTTTAAACAACAGCCGAATTTGAGAGAAGACCTCAACGAGCCATGTCTCCGAATTATTATTTTTTTGAAGTGTTTTATTTTGCTCAGTAACTCTGAAACCTTACTTTTCACCTTTTTTTAAAGGGGATTCGCAGCCATTTTCTCTCCGTGTACAAATAAAGCGGCCACCTGTTGAGTATTTAAGCTACCAAGCGTTAGCTTAAATACTTTACTTTGTCTCTGGGAATGTGACGAAATCGTTTTAGTTTCAAGTTAGATACGTTTATAACTGTTGATGAAGGGAAGTTGTGAAAATGAAGTTGAAGCTAAAGCTAGTTAGCTAAAGCTAGTTAGCGTTACTTTGAAGCTAAAGCTGGCTAAAGCTAGTTAGCGTTACTTTGAAGCTAAAGCTGGCTAAAGCTAGTTAGCGTTACTTTGAAGCTAAAGCTGGCTAAAGCTAGTTAGCTTTACTTTGAAGCTAAAGCTGGCTAAAGCTAGTTAGCTTTACTTCACACTTCATTTAATGTTTCCCAAAATTAGCTTTAATTGTTTCACAAAGAGTAGCGAGGATTAACCGGAAGTTTAAGCTCTAACAAAGCTAACTAACTTAGCGACATCTCTGGTAAATTCAAGAGTATTGTTAGCTTAGCTTAGTTAAGCAAAGCTAGTTAACTAGCTCACGTGTCACTGCTTCTCCTCGCACTCCTCCGACTTCATCAGTTCAGACTGAGTAGAAAAAACACAAACAAATGTATGAATATAATCTTTTTGAATTCTGTGTTCGATCCCAAACTGACCAACTGTCACTAACGGTCACATTTAGCTTTAGCTTCATGTAGCTTCACTGTCTCTGTCTTATAAATGAAGGTATTCTCATTTTATACCATCACTAACTAGAGATGCGACTGGAAACATGTAAATGTATATGTGAATATATATATATATAAATATTTATATATAATGTGATGTTATTAGTGTTTAAGTACTCTAATATAGTGTTTAAGTACTCTTATTACTCTGTGTTTAAGTACGCTATTACACAGTGTTTAAGTACTCCATTACACAGTGATTAAGTACACCATTACTCAGTGTTTAAGTACTCTATTACTCAGTGTTTAAGTACGCCATTACTCAGTGTTTAAGTACTCTATTACTCAGTGTTTAAGTACTCCATTACTCAGTGTTTAAGTACTCTATTACTCAGTGTTTAAGTACTCTATTACTCAGTGTTTAAGTACTTCATTACTCACTGTTTAAGTACTCCATTACTCAGTGTTTAAGTACACCATTACACAGTGATTAAGTACTCCATTACTCAGTGTTTAAGTACTCCATCACTCAGTGTGTATGTACTCTATTACTCAGTGTTTAAGTACTCCATTACTCAGTGTTTAAGTACTCCATTACACAGTGTTTAAGTACGCCATTACTCAGTGTTTAAGTACTCCATTACTCAGTGTTTAAGTACTTCTTTGCACGGTGTTTAAATACTTTATTGCTCAGTGTTTAAGTACTCTATTACTCAGTGTTTAGGTACTCTATTATTCAGTGTTTAAATACTCTGTTATTCAGTGTTTAAGTACTCTATTACTCAGTGTTTAAATACTCTATTATTCAGTGTTTAAGTACTCCATTACTCAATGTTTAAGTACTCTATTACTCAGTGTTTAAACACTCTATTATTCAGTGTTTAAGTACTCTATTACTCAGTGTTTAAGTACTCTATTACTCAGAGTTTAAATACTCTATTATTCAGTGTTTAAGTACTCTATTACTCAGTGTTTAAATACTCTATTATTCAGTGTTTAAGTACTCTATTACTCAGTGTTTAAATACTCTATTACTCAGTGTTTAAGTACTCTATTACACAGTGTTTACGTACTCTATTACTCAGTGTTTAAGTACTCTATTATTCAGTGTTTAAGTCCTCTATTACTCATTGTTTAAGTCCTCTATTATTCAGTGTTTAAGTACTCTATTACACAGTGTTTAAGTACTCTATTACTCAGTGTTTAAGTACTCCATTACTCAGTGTTTAAGTACTCCATCACTCAGTGTTTATGTACTCTATTACTCAGTGTTTAAGTACTCCATTACTCAGTGTTTAAGTACTCAATTACACAGTGTTTAAGTACTCCATTACTCAGTGTTTAAGTACTCTATTACTCAGTGTTTAAACACTCTATTATTCAGTGTTTAAGTACTCTATTACTCAGTGTTTAAGTACTCTATTACTCAGAGTTTAAATACTTTATTATTCAGTGTTTAAGTACTCTATTACTCAGTGTTTAAGTACTCTATTACTCAGAGTTTAAATACTCTATTATTCAGTGTTTAAGTACTCTATTACTCAGTGTTTAAATACTCTATGATTCAGTGTTTAAGTACTCTATTACTCAGTGTTTAAATACTCTTACTCAGTGTTTAAGTACTCTATTACTCAGTGTTTAAGTACTCTATTACTCAGAGTTTAAATACTTTATTATTCAGTGTTTAAGTACTCTATTACTCAGTGTTTAAGTACTCTATTACTCAGAGTTTAAATACTCTATTATTCAGTGTTTAAGTACTCTATTACTCAGTGTTTAAATACTCTATGATTCAGTGTTTAAGTACTCTATTACTCAGTGTTTAAATACTCTTACTCAGTGTTTAAGTACTCTATTACACAGTGTTTACGTACTCTATTACTCAGTGTTTAAGTCCTCTATTACTCATTGTTTAAGTCCTCTATTATTCAGTGTTTAAGTACTCTATTACACAGTGTTTAAGTACTCTATTACTCAGTGTTTAAGTACTCCATTACTCAGTGTTTAAGTACTCCATCACTCAGTGTTTATGTACTCTATTACTCAGTGTTTAAGTACTCCATTACTCAGTGTTTAAGTACTCAATTACACAGTGTTTAAGTACTCCATTACTCAGTGTTTAAGTACTCTATTACTCAGTGTTTAAACACTATATTATTCAGTGTTTAAGTACTCTATTACTCAGTGTTTAAGTACTCTATTACTCAGAGTTTGAATACTCTATTATTCAGTGTTTAAGTACTCTATTACTCAGTGTTTAAATACTCTATTACTCAGTGTTTAAGTACTCTATTACACAGTGTTTACGTACTCTATTACTCAGTGTTTAAGTACTCTATTATTCAGTGTTTAAGTCCTCTATTACTCAGTGTTTAAGTCCTCTATTATTCAGTGTTTAAGTACTCTATTACACAGTGTTTAAGTACTCTATTACTCAGTGTTTAAATACTCTATTACTCAGTGTTTAAGTACTCCATTACACAGTGTTTAAGTACGCCATTACTCAGTGTTTAAGTACTCCATTACTCAGTGTTTAAGTACTTCTTTGCACGGTGTTTAAATACTTTATTGCTCAGTGTTTAAGTACTCTATTACTCAGTGTTTAGGTACTCTATTATTCAGTGTTTAAATACTCTGTTATTCAGTGTTTAAGTACTCTATTACTCAGTGTTTAAATACTCTATTATTCAGTGTTTAAGTACTCCATTACTCAATGTTTAAGTACTCTATTACTCAGTATTTAAACACTCTATTATTCAGTGTTTAAGTACTCTATTACTCAGTGTTTAAGTACTCTATTACTCAGAGTTTAAATACTCTATTATTCAGTGTTTAAGTACTCTATTACTCAGTGTTTAAATACTCTATTATTCAGTGTTTAAGTACTCTATTACTCAGTGTTTAAATACTCTATTACTCAGTGTTTAAGTACTCTATTACACAGTGTTTACGTACTCTATTACTCAGTTTTTAAGTACTCTATTATTCAGTGTTTAAGTCCTCTATTACTCATTGTTTAAGTCCTCTATTATTCAGTGTTTAAGTACTCTATTACACAGTGTTTAAGTACTCTATTACTCAGTGTTTATGTACTCTATTACTCAGTGTTTAAGTACTCCATTACTCAGTGTTTAAGTACTCAATTACACAGTGTTTAAGTACTCCATTACTCAGTGTTTAACTACTCCATTACTCAATGTTTAAGTACTCTATTACTCAGTGTTTAAACACTCTATTACTCAGTGTTTAAGTACTCTATTACTCAGAGTTTGAATACTCTATTATTCAGTGTTTAAGTACTCTATTACTCAGTGTTTAAATACTCTATTATTTAGTGTTTAAGTACTCTATTACTAAGTGTTTAAATACTCTATTACTCAGTGTTTAAGTACTCTATTACACAGTGTTTACGTACTCTATTACTCAGTGTTTAAGTACTCTATTATTCAGTGTTTAAGTCCTCTATTACTCAGTGTTTAAGTCCTCTATTATTCAGTGTTTAAGTACTCTATTACACAGTGTTTAAGTACTCTATTACTCAGTGTTTAAGTACTCTATTACTCAGTGTTTAAGTACTCCATTACTCAGTGTTTAAGTACTCCATCACTCAGTGTTTATGTACTCTATTACTCAGTGTTTAAGTACTCCATTACTCAGTGTTTAAGTACTCCATTACTCAATGTTTAAGTACTCTATTACTCAGTGTTTAAACACTCTATTATTCAGTGTTTAAGTACTCCATTACTCAGTGTTTAAGTACTCCATTACACAGTGTTTAAGTACTCCATTACTCAGTGTTTAAGTACTCCATTACTCAATGTTTAAGTACTCTATTACTCAGTGTTTAAACACTCTATTATTTAGTGTTTAAGTACTCTATTACTCAGTGTTTAAATACTCTATTACTCAGTGTTTAAGTACTCTATTACACAGTGTTTACGTACTCTATTACTCAGTGTTTAAGTACTCTATTATTCAGTGTTTAAGTCCTCTATTACTCAGTGTTTAAGTCCTCTATTATTCAGTGTTTAAGTACTCTATTACACAGTGTTTAAGTACTCTATTACTCAGTGTTTAAGTACTCTATTACTCAGTGTTTAAGTACTCCATTACTCAGTGTTTAAGTACTCCATCACTCAGTGTTTATGTACTCTATTACTCAGTGTTTAAGTACTCCATTACTCAGTGTTTAAGTACTCCATTACTCAATGTTTAAGGACTATTACTCAGTGTTTAAACACTCTATTATTCAGTGTTTAAGTACTCCATTACTCAGTGTTTAAGTACTCCATTACACAGTGTTTAAGTACTCCATTACTCAGTGTTTAAGTACTCCATTACTCAATGTTTAAGTACTCTATTACTCAGTGTTTAAACACTCTATTATTCAGTGTTTAAGTACTCTATTACTCGGTGTTTAAGTACTCTATTACTCAGAGTTTAAATATTCTATTATTCAGTGTTTAAGTACTCTATTACTCAGTGTTTAAATACTCTATTATTCAGTGTTTAAGTACTCTATTACTCATTGTTTAAGTCCTCTATTATTCAGTGTTTAAGTACTCTATTACACAGTGTTTAAGTACTCTATTACTCAGTGTTTATGTACTCTATTACTCAGTGTTTAAGTACTCCATTACTCAGTGTTTAAGTACTCTATTACTCAGTGTTTAAATACTCTATTATTTAGTGTTTAAGTACTCTATTACTAAGTGTTTAAATACTCTATTACTCAGTGTTTAAGTACTCTATTACACAGTGTTTACGTACTCTATTACTCAGTGTTTAAGTACTCTATTATTCAGTGTTTAAGTCCTCTATTACTCAGTGTTTAAGTCCTCTATTATTCAGTGTTTAAGTACTCTATTACACAGTGTTTAAGTACTCTATTACTCAGTGTTTAAGTACTCTATTACTCAGTGTTTAAGTACTCCATTACTCAGTGTTTAAGTACTCCATCACTCAGTGTTTATGTACTCTATTACTCAGTGTTTAAGTACTCCATTACTCAGTGTTTAAGTACTCCATTACTCAATGTTTAAGTACTCTATTACTCAGTGTTTAAACACTCTATTATTCAGTGTTTAAGTACTCCATTACTCAGTGTTTAAGTACTCCATTACACAGTGTTTAAGTACTCCATTACTCAGTGTTTAAGTACTCCATTACTCAATGTTTAAGTACTCTATTACTCAGTGTTTAAACACTCTATTATTTAGTGTTTAAGTACTCTATTACTCAGTGTTTAAATACTCTATTACTCAGTGTTTAAGTACTCTATTACACAGTGTTTACGTACTCTATTACTCAGTGTTTAAGTACTCTATTATTCAGTGTTTAAGTCCTCTATTACTCAGTGTTTAAGTCCTCTATTATTCAGTGTTTAAGTACTCTATTACACAGTGTTTAAGTACTCTATTACTCAGTGTTTAAGTACTCTATTACTCAGTGTTTAAGTACTCCATTACTCAGTGTTTAAGTACTCCATCACTCAGTGTTTATGTACTCTATTACTCAGTGTTTAAGTACTCCATTACTCAGTGTTTAAGTACTCCATTACTCAATGTTTAAGGACTCTATTACTCAGTGTTTAAACACTCTATTATTCAGTGTTTAAGTACTCCATTACTCAGTGTTTAAGTACTCCATTACACAGTGTTTAAGTACTCCATTACTCAGTGTTTAAGTACTCCATTACTCAATGTTTAAGTACTCTATTACTCAGTGTTTAAACACTCTATTATTCAGTGTTTAAGTACTCTATTACTCGGTGTTTAAGTACTCTATTACTCAGAGTTTAAATACTCTATTATTCAGTGTTTAAGTACTCTATTACTCAGTGTTTAAATACTCTATTATTCAGTGTTTAAGTACTCTATTACTCAGTGTTTAAATACTCTATTACTCAGTGTTTAAGTACTCCATTACTCAGTGTTTAAGTACTCCATCACTCAGTGTTTATGTACTCTATTACTCAGTGTTTAAGTACTCCATTACTCAGTGTTTAAGTACTCCATTACACAGTGTTTAAGTACTCCATTACTCAGTGTTTAAGTACTCCATTACTCAATGTTTAAGTACTCTATTACTCAGTGTTTAAACACTCTATTATTCAGTGTTTAAGTACTCTATTACTCAGTGTTTAAGTACTCTATTACTCAATGTTTAAGTACTCTATTACTCAGTGTTTAAACACTCTATTATTTAGTGTTTAAGTACTCTATTACTCAGTGTTTAAATACTCTATTACTCAGTGTTTAAGTACTCTATTACACAGTGTTTACGTACTCTATTACTCAGTGTTTAAGTACTCTATTATTCAGTGTTTAAGTCCTCTATTACTCAGTGTTTAAGTCCTCTATTATTCAGTGTTTAAGTACTCTATTACACAGTGTTTAAGTACTCTATTACTCAGTGTTTAAGTACTCTATTACTCAGTGTTTAAGTACTCCATTACTCAGTGTTTAAGTACTCCATCACTCAGTGTTTATGTACTCTATTACTCAGTGTTTAAGTACTCCATTACTCAGTGTTTAAGTACTCCATTACTCAATGTTTAAGTACTCTATTACTCAGTGTTTAAACACTCTATTATTCAGTGTTTAAGTACTCCATTACTCAGTGTTTAAGTACTCCATTACACAGTGTTTAAGTACTCCATTACTCAGTGTTTAAGTACTCCATTACTCAATGTTTAAGTACTCTATTACTCAGTGTTTAAACACTCTATTATTCAGTGTTTAAGTACTCTATTACTCAGTGTTTAAGTACTCTATTACTCAGTGTTTAAGTACTCTATTACTCAGAGTTTAAATACTCTATTATTCAGTGTTTAAGTACTCTATTACTCAGTGTTTAAATACTCTATTATTCAGTGTTTAAGTACTCCATTACTCAGTGTTTAAGTACTCCATCACTCAGTGTTTATGTACTCTATTACTCAGTGTTTAAGTACTCCATTACTCAGTGTTTAAGTACTCCATTACACAGTGTTTAAGTACTCCATTACTCAGTGTTTAAGTACTCCATTACTCAATGTTTAAGTACTCTATTACTCAGTGTTTAAACACTATTATTCAGTGTTTAAGTACTCTATTACTCAGTGTTTAACTACTCTATTACTCAGAGTTTAAATACTCTAGTATTCAGTGTTTAAGTACTCTATTACTCAGTGTTTAAATACTCTATTATTCAGTGTTAAGTACTCTATTACTCAGTGTTTAAATACTCTATTACTCAGTGTTTAAGTACTCTATTACTCAGTGTTTAAGTACTCTATTATTCAGTGTTTAAGTCCTCTATTACTCAGTGTTTAAATACTCTATTATTCAGTGTTTAAGTACTCTATTACTCAGTGTTTAAATACTCTATTACTCAGTGTTTAAGTACTCTATTACACAGTGTTTAAGTACTCTATTACTCAGTGTTTAAGTACTCTATTATTCAGTGTTTAAGTCCTCTATTACTCAGTGTTTAAGTCCTCTATTATTCAGTGTTTAAGTACTCTATTACACAGTGTTTAAGTACTCTATTACTCAGTGTTTAAGTACTCTATTACTCAGTGTTTAAGTACTCCATTACTCAGTGTTTAAGTACTCCATCACTCAGTGTTTATGTATTCTATTACTTAGTGTTTAAGTACTCCATTACTCAGTGTTTAAGTACTCCATTACACAGTGTTTAAGTACTCCATTACTCAGTGTTTAAGTACTCCATTACTCAATGTTTAAGTACTCTATTACTCAGTGTTTAAACACTCTATTATTCAGTGTTTAAGTACTCTATTACTCAGTGTTTAAGTACTCTATTACTCAGTGTTTAAGTACTCTATTACTCAGAGTTTAAATACTCTATTATTCAGTGTTTAAGTACTCTATTACTCAGTGTTTAAATACTCTATTATTCAGTGTTTAAGTACTCCATTACTCAGTGTTTAAGTACTCCATCACTCAGTGTTTATGTACTCTATTACTCAGTGTTTAAGTACTCCATTACTCAGTGTTTAAGTACTCCATTACACAGTGTTTAAGTACTCCATTACTCAGTGTTTAAGTACTCCATTACTCAATGTTTAAGTACTCTATTACTCAGTGTTTAAACACTATTATTCAGTGTTTAAGTACTCTATTACTCAGTGTTTAACTACTCTATTACTCAGAGTTTAAATACTCTAGTATTCAGTGTTTAAGTACTCTATTACTCAGTGTTTAAATACTCTATTATTCAGTGTTTAAGTACTCTATTACTCAGTGTTTAAATACTCTATTACTCAGTGTTTAAGTACTCTATTACACAGTGTTTAAGTACTCTATTACTCAGTGTTTAAGTACTCTATTATTCAGTGTTTAAGTCCTCTATTACTCAGTGTTTAAGTCCTCTATTATTCAGTGTTTAAGTACTCTATTACACAGTGTTTAAGTACTCTATTACTCAGTGTTTAAGTACTCTATTACTCAGTGTTTAAGTACTCCATTACTCAGTGTTTAAGTACTCCATCACTCAGTGTTTATGTATTCTATTACTTAGTGTTTAAGTACCCCATTACTCAGTGTTTATGTACTCTATTAGTCAGTGTTTAAGTACACCATTACTCAGTGTTTAAGTACTCTATTACTCAGTGTTTAAGTACTCTATTACTCAGTGTTTAAGTACTCCATTACTCAGTGTTTAAGTACTCCACTCAGTGTTTATGTACTCTATTACTCAGTGTTTAAGTACTCCATTACTCAGTGTTTAAGTACTCAATTACACAGTGTTTAAGTACTCCATTACTCAGTGTTTAAGTTCTCCATTACTCAATGTTTAAGTACTATATTACTCAGTGTTTAAACACTCTATTATTCAGTGTTTAAGTACTCTATTACTCAGTGTTTAAGTACTCTATTACTCAGAGTTTAAGTACTCTATTACTCAGTGTTTAAATACTCTATTACTCAGTGTTTAAGTACTCCATTACTCATTGTTTAAGTACTCCATCACTCAGTGTTTATGTACTCTATTACTCAGTGTTTAAGTACTCCATTACTCAGTGTTTAAGTACTCCATTACACAGTGTTTAAGTACTCCATTACTCAGTGTTTAAGTACTCCATTACTCAATGTTTAAGTACTCTATTACTCAGTGTTTAAACACTCTATTATTCAGTGTTTAAGTACTCTATTACTCAGTGTTTAACTATTCTATTACTCAGAGTTTAAATACTCTA
Source organism: Anarhichas minor (assembly GCF_050575085.1). NCBI lineage: Eukaryota > Metazoa > Chordata > Actinopteri > Perciformes > Anarhichadidae > Anarhichas > Anarhichas minor. The sequence goes on from NW_027466512.1 coordinate 508,012, forward strand.
TTATTCAGTGTTTAAGTACTCTATTACTCAGTGTTTAAATACTCTATTACTCAGTGTTTAAATACTCTATTACTCAGTGTTTAAATACTCTATTATTCAGTGTTTAAGTACTCTATTACACAGTGTTTAAGTACTCTATTACTCAGTGTTTAAGTACTCTATTATTCAGTGTTTAAGTCCTCTATTACTCGGTGTTTAAGTACTCTATTACTCAGAGTTTAAATACTCTATTATTCAGTGTTTAAGTACTCCATTACTCAGTGTTTAAGTACTCCATTACTCAATGTTTAAGTACTCTATTACTCAGTGTTTAAACACTCTATTATTCAGTGTTTAAGTACTCTATTACTCGGTGTTTAAGTACTCTATTACTCAGAGTTTAAATACTCTATTATTCAGTGTTTAAGTACTATATTACTCAGTGTTTAAATACTCTATTATTCAGTGTTTAAGTACTCTATTACTCAGTGTTTAAATACTCTATTACTCAGTGTTTAAGTACTCCATTACTCAGTGTTTAAGTACTCCATCACTCAGTGTTTATGTACTCTATTACTCAGTGTTTAAGTACTCCATTACTCAGTGTTTAAGTACTCCATTACACAGTGTTTAAGTACTCCATTACTCAGTGTTTAAGTACTCCATTACTCAATGTTTAAGTACTCTATTACTCAGTGTTTAAACACTCTATTATTCAGTGTTTAAGTACTCTATTACTCAGTGTTTAAGTACTCTATTACTCAATGTTTAAGTACTCTATTACTCAGTGTTTAAACACTCTATTATTTAGTGTTTAAGTACTCTATTACTCAGTGTTTAAATACTCTATTACTCAGTGTTTAAGTACTCTATTACACAGTGTTTACGTACTCTATTACTCAGTGTTTAAGTACTCTATTATTCAGTGTTTAAGTCCTCTATTACTCAGTGTTTAAGTCCTCTATTATTCAGTGTTTAAGTACTCTATTACACAGTGTTTAAGTACTCTATTACACAGTGTTTACGTACTCTATTACTCAGTGTTTAAGTCCTCTATTACTCAGTGTTTACGTACTCTATTACTCAGTGTTTAAGTACTCTATTACACAGTGTTTAAGTACTCTATTACTCAGTGTTTAAGTACTCTATTATTCAGTGTTTAAGTCCTCTATTACTCAGTCTTTAAGTCCTCCATTACTCAGTGTTTAAGTACACCATTACACAGTGATTAAGTACTCCATTACTCAGTGTTTAAGTACTCCATCACTCAGTGTGTATGTACTCTATTACTCAGTGTTTAAGTACTCCATTACTCAGTGTTTAAGTACTCCATTACACAGTGTTTAAGTACGCCATTACTCAGTGTTTAAGTACTCCATTACTCAGTGTTTAAGTACTTCTTTGCATGGTGTTTAAATACTTTATTACTCAGTGTTTAAGTACTCTATTACTCAGTGTTTAAGTACTCTATTATTCAGTGTTTAAATACTCTATTATTCAGTGTTTAAGTACTCTATTACTCAGTGTTTAACTACTCTATTACTCAGAGTTTAAATACTCTAGTATTCAGTGTTTAAGTACTCTATTACTCAGTGTTTAAATACTCTATTATTCAGTGTTTAAGTACTCTATTACTCAGTGTTTAAATACTCTATTACTCAGTGTTTAAGTACTCTATTACACAGTGTTTAAGTACTCTATTACTCAGTGTTTAAGTACTCTATTATTCAGTGTTTAAGTCCTCTATTACTCAGTGTTTAAGTCCTCTATTATTCAGTGTTTAAGTACTCTATTACACAGTGTTTAAGTACTCTATTACTCAGTGTTTAAGTACTCTATTACTCAGTGTTTAAGTACTCCATTACTCAGTGTTTAAGTACTCCATCACTCAGTGTTTATGTATTCTATTACTCAGTGTTTAAGTACCCCATTACTCAGTGTTTATGTACTCTATTACTCAGTGATTAAGTACACCATTACTCAGTGTTTAAGTACTCTATTACTCAGTGTTTAAGTACTCTATTACTCAGTGTTTAAGTACTCCATTACTCAGTGTTTAAGTACTCCACTCAGTGTTTATGTACTCTATTACTCAGTGTTTAAGTACTCCATTACTCAGTGTTTAAGTACTCCATTACACAGTGTTTAAGTACGCCATTACTCAGTGTTTAAGTACTCCATTACTCAGTGTTTAAGTACTTCTTTGCACGGTGTTTAAATACTTTATTACTCAGTGTTTAAGTACTCTATTACTCAGTGTTTAAGTACTCTATTATTCAGTGTTTAAATACTCTATTATTCAGTGTTTAAGTACTCTATTACTCAGTGTTTAAGTACTCTATTACTCAGAATTTAAATACTCTATTATTCAGTGTTTAAGTACTCTATTACTCAGTGTTTAAATACTCTATTACTCAGTGTTTAAGTACTCTATTACACAGTGTTTAAGTACACCATTACACAGTGATTAAGTACTCCATTACTCAGTGTTTAAGTACTCCATCACTCAGTGTGTATGTACTCTATTACTCAGTGTTTAAGTACTCCATTACTCAGTGTTTAAGTACTCCATTACACAGTGTTTAAGTACTCCATTACTCAGTGTTTAAGTACTCCATTACTCAATGTTTAAGTACTCTATTACTCAGTGTTTAAACACTCTATTATTCAGTGTTTAAGTACTCTATTACTCAGTGTTTAAGTACTCTATTACTCAGTGTTTAAATACTCTATTACTCAGTGTTTAAATACTCTATTATTCAGTGTTTAAGTACTCTATTACTCAGTGTTTAAATACTCTATTACTCAGTGTTTAAGTACTCTATTACACAGTGTTTAAGTACTCTATTACTCAGTGTTTAAGTACTCTATTATTCAGTGTTTAAGTCTTCTATTACTCAGTGTTTAAGTCCTCCATTACTCAGTGTTTAAGTACACCATTACACAGTGATTAAGTACTCCATTACTCAGTGTTTAAGTACTCCATCACTCAGTGTGTATGTACTCTATTACTCAGTGTTTAAGTACTCCATTACTCAGTGTTTAAGTACTCCATTACACAGTGTTTAAGTACGCCATTACTCAGTGTTTAAGTACTCCATTACTCAGTGTTTAAGTACTCTATTACACAGTGTTTAAGTACTCTATTACTCAGTGTTTAAGTACTCTATTATTCAGTGTTTAAGTCCTCTATTACTCAGTGTTTAAGTCCTCTATTATTCAGTGTTTAAGTACTCTATTACACAGTGTTTAAGTACTCTATTACTCAGTGTTTAAGTACTCTATTACTCAGTGTTTAAGTACTCCATTACTCAGTGTTTAAGTACTCCATCACTCAGTGTTTATGTATTCTATTACTCAGTGTTTAAGTACCCCATTACTCAGTGTTTATGTACTCTATTACTCAGTGATTAAGTACACCATTACTCAGTGTTTAAGTACTCTATTACTCAGTGTTTAAGTACTCTATTACTCAGTGTTTAAGTACTCCATTACTCAGTGTTTAAGTACTCCACTCAGTGTTTATGTACTCTATTACTCAGTGTTTAAGTACTCCATTACTCAGTGTTTAAGTACTCCATTACACAGTGTTTAAGTACTCCATTACTCAGTGTTTAAGTACTCCATTACTCAGTGTTTAAGTCCTCTATTACTCAGTGTTTAAGTCCTCTATTATTCAGTGTTTAAGTACTCTATTACACAGTGTTTAAGTACTCTATTACACAGTGTTTACGTACTCTATTACTCAGTGTTTAAGTCCTCTATTACTCAGTGTTTACGTACTCTATTACTCAGTGTTTAAGTACTCTATTACACAGTGTTTAAGTACTCTATTACTCAGTGTTTAAGTACTCTATTATTCAGTGTTTAAGTCCTCTATTACTCAGTCTTTAAGTCCTCCATTACTCAGTGTTTAAGTACACCATTACACAGTGATTAAGTACTCCATTACTCAGTGTTTAAGTACTCCATCACTCAGTGTGTATGTACTCTATTACTCAGTGTTTAAGTACTCCATTACTCAGTGTTTAAGTACTCCATTACACAGTGTTTAAGTACGCCATTACTCAGTGTTTAAGTACTCCATTACTCAGTGTTTAAGTACTTCTTTGCATGGTGTTTAAATACTTTATTACTCAGTGTTTAAGTACTCTATTACTCAGTGTTTAAGTACTCTATTATTCAGTGTTTAAATACTCTATTATTCAGTGTTTAAGTACTCTATTACTCAGTGTTTAACTACTCTATTACTCAGAGTTTAAATACTCTAGTATTCAGTGTTTAAGTACTCTATTACTCAGTGTTTAAATACTCTATTATTCAGTGTTTAAGTACTCTATTACTCAGTGTTTAAATACTCTATTACTCAGTGTTTAAGTACTCTATTACACAGTGTTTAAGTACTCTATTACTCAGTGTTTAAGTACTCTATTATTCAGTGTTTAAGTCCTCTATTACTCAGTGTTTAAGTCCTCTATTATTCAGTGTTTAAGTACTCTATTACACAGTGTTTAAGTACTCTATTACTCAGTGTTTAAGTACTCTATTACTCAGTGTTTAAGTACTCCATTACTCAGTGTTTAAGTACTCCATCACTCAGTGTTTATGTATTCTATTACTCAGTGTTTAAGTACCCCATTACTCAGTGTTTATGTACTCTATTACTCAGTGATTAAGTACACCATTACTCAGTGTTTAAGTACTCTATTACTCAGTGTTTAAGTACTCTATTACTCAGTGTTTAAGTACTCCATTACTCAGTGTTTAAGTACTCCACTCAGTGTTTATGTACTCTATTACTCAGTGTTTAAGTACTCCATTACTCAGTGTTTAAGTACTCCATTACACAGTGTTTAAGTACGCCATTACTCAGTGTTTAAGTACTCCATTACTCAGTGTTTAAGTACTTCTTTGCACGGTGTTTAAATACTTTATTACTCAGTGTTTAAGTACTCTATTACTCAGTGTTTAAGTACTCTATTATTCAGTGTTTAAATACTCTATTATTCAGTGTTTAAGTACTCTATTACTCAGTGTTTAAGTACTCTATTACTCAGAATTTAAATACTCTATTATTCAGTGTTTAAGTACTCTATTACTCAGTGTTTAAATACTCTATTACTCAGTGTTTAAGTACTCTATTACACAGTGTTTAAGTACACCATTACACAGTGATTAAGTACTCCATTACTCAGTGTTTAAGTACTCCATCACTCAGTGTGTATGTACTCTATTACTCAGTGTTTAAGTACTCCATTACTCAGTGTTTAAGTACTCCATTACACAGTGTTTAAGTACTCCATTACTCAGTGTTTAAGTACTCCATTACTCAATGTTTAAGTACTCTATTACTCAGTGTTTAAACACTCTATTATTCAGTGTTTAAGTACTCTATTACTCAGTGTTTAACTACTCTATTATTCAGTGTTTAAGTACTCTATTACTCAGTGTTTAAATACTCTATTATTCAGTGTTTAAGTACTCTATTACTCAGTGTTTAAATACTCTATTACTCAGTGTTTAAGTACTCTATTACACAGTGTTTAAGTACTCTATTACTCAGTGTTTAAGTACTCTATTATTCAGTGTTTAAGTCTTCTATTACTCAGTGTTTAAGTCCTCCATTACTCAGTGTTTAAGTACACCATTACACAGTGATTAAGTACTCCATTACTCAGTGTTTAAGTACTCCATCACTCAGTGTGTATGTACTCTATTACTCAGTGTTTAAGTACTCCATTACTCAGTGTTTAAGTACTCCATTACACAGTGTTTAAGTACGCCATTACTCAGTGTTTAAGTACTCCATTACTCAGTGTTTAAGTACTCTATTACACAGTGTTTAAGTACTCTATTACTCAGTGTTTAAGTACTCTATTATTCAGTGTTTAAGTCCTCTATTACTCAGTGTTTAAGTCCTCTATTATTCAGTGTTTAAGTACTCTATTACACAGTGTTTAAGTACTCTATTACTCAGTGTTTAAGTACTCTATTACTCAGTGTTTAAGTACTCCATTACTCAGTGTTTAAGTACTCCATCACTCAGTGTTTATGTATTCTATTACTCAGTGTTTAAGTACCCCATTACTCAGTGTTTAAGTACTCTATTACTCAGTGTTTAAGTACTCTATTATTCAGTGTTTAAGTACACCATTACACAGTGATTAAGTACTCCATTACTCAGTGTTTAAGTACTCCATCACTCAGTGTGTATGTACTCTATTACTCAGTGTTTAAGTACTCCATTACTCAGTGTTTAAGTACTCTATTACTCGGTGTTTAAGTACTCTATTACTCAGAGTTTAAATACTCTATTATTCAGTGTTTAAGTACTATATTACTCTGTTTAAATACTCTATTATTCAGTGTTTAAGTACTCTATTACTCAGTGTTTAAATACTCTATTACTCAGTGTTTAAGTACTCCATTACTCAGTGTTTAAGTACTCCATCACTCAGTGTTTATGTACTCTATTACTCAGTGTTTAAGTACTCCATTACTCAGTGTTTAAGTACTCCATTACACAGTGTTTAAGTACTCCATTACTCAGTGTTTAAGTACTCCATTACTCAATGTTTAAGTACTCTATTACTCAGTGTTTAAACACTCTATTATTCAGTGTTTAAGTACTCTATTACTCAGTGTTTAAGTACTCTATTACTCAATGTTTAAGTACTCTATTACTCAGTGTTTAAACACTCTATTATTTAGTGTTTAAGTACTCTATTACTCAGTGTTTAAATACTCTATTACTCAGTGTTTAAGTACTCTATTACACAGTGTTTACGTACTCTATTACTCAGTGTTTAAGTACTCTATTATTCAGTGTTTAAGTCCTCTATTACTCAGTGTTTAAGTCCTCTATTATTCAGTGTTTAAGTACTCTATTACACAGTGTTTAAGTACTCTATTACACAGTGTTTACGTACTCTATTACTCAGTGTTTAAGTCCTCTATTACTCAGTGTTTACGTACTCTATTACTCAGTGTTTAAGTACTCTATTACACAGTGTTTAAGTACTCTATTACTCAGTGTTTAAGTACTCTATTATTCAGTGTTTAAGTCCTCTATTACTCAGTCTTTAAGTCCTCCATTACTCAGTGTTTAAGTACACCATTACACAGTGATTAAGTACTCCATTACTCAGTGTTTAAGTACTCCATCACTCAGTGTGTATGTACTCTATTACTCAGTGTTTAAGTACTCCATTACTCAGTGTTTAAGTACTCCATTACACAGTGTTTAAGTACGCCATTACTCAGTGTTTAAGTACTCCATTACTCAGTGTTTAAGTACTTCTTTGCATGGTGTTTAAATACTTTATTACTCAGTGTTTAAGTACTCTATTACTCAGTGTTTAAGTACTCTATTATTCAGTGTTTAAATACTCTATTATTCAGTGTTTAAGTACTCTATTACTCAGTGTTTAAATACTCTATTACTCAGTGTTTAACTACTCTATTACTCAGAGTTTAAATACTCTAGTATTCAGTGTTTAAGTACTCTATTACTCAGTGTTTAAATACTCTATTATTCAGTGTTTAAGTACTCTATTACTCAGTGTTTAAATACTCTATTACTCAGTGTTTAAGTACTCTATTACACAGTGTTTAAGTACTCTATTACTCAGTGTTTAAGTACTCTATTATTCAGTGTTTAAGTCCTCTATTACTCAGTGTTTAAGTCCTCTATTATTCAGTGTTTAAGTACTCTATTACACAGTGTTTAAGTACTCTATTACTCAGTGTTTAAGTACTCTATTACTCAGTGTTTAAGTACTCCATTACTCAGTGTTTAAGTACTCCATCACTCAGTGTTTATGTATTCTATTACTCAGTGTTTAAGTACCCCATTACTCAGTGTTTATGTACTCTATTACTCAGTGATTAAGTACACCATTACTCAGTGTTTAAGTACTCCATTACTCAGTGTTTAAGTACTCCATTACTCAGTGTTTAAGTACTTCTTTGCACGGTGTTTAAATACTTTATTTCTCAGTGTTTAAGTACTCTATTACTCAGTGTTTAAGTACTCTATTATTCAGTGTTTAAGTACACCATTACACAGTGATTAAGTACTCCATTACTCAGTGTTTAAGTACTCCATCACTCAGTGTGTATGTACTCTATTACTCAGTGTTTAAGTACTCCATTACTCAGTGTTTAAGTACTCTATTACTCGGTGTTTAAGTACTCTATTACTCAGAGTTTAAATACTCTATTATTCAGTGTTTAAGTACTATATTACTCTGTTTAAATACTCTATTATTCAGTGTTTAAGTACTCTATTACTCAGTGTTTAAATACTCTATTACTCAGTGTTTAAGTACTCCATTACTCAGTGTTTAAGTACTCCATCACTCAGTGTTTATGTACTCTATTACTCAGTGTTTAAGTACTCCATTACTCAGTGTTTAAGTACTCCATTACACAGTGTTTAAGTACTCCATTACTCAGTGTTTAAGTACTCCATTACTCAATGTTTAAGTACTCTATTACTCAGTGTTTAAACACTCTATTATTCAGTGTTTAAGTACTCTATTACTCAGTGTTTAAGTACTCTATTACTCAATGTTTAAGTACTCTATTACTCAGTGTTTAAACACTCTATTATTTAGTGTTTAAGTACTCTATTACTCAGTGTTTAAATACTCTATTACTCAGTGTTTAAGTACTCTATTACACAGTGTTTACGTACTCTATTACTCAGTGTTTAAGTACTCTATTATTCAGTGTTTAAGTCCTCTATTACTCAGTGTTTAAGTCCTCTATTATTCAGTGTTTAAGTACTCTATTACACAGTGTTTAAGTACTCTATTACACAGTGTTTACGTACTCTATTACTCAGTGTTTAAGTCCTCTATTACTCAGTGTTTACGTACTCTATTACTCAGTGTTTAAGTACTCTATTACACAGTGTTTAAGTACTCTATTACTCAGTGTTTAAGTACTCTATTATTCAGTGTTTAAGTCCTCTATTACTCAGTCTTTAAGTCCTCCATTACTCAGTGTTTAAGTACACCATTACACAGTGATTAAGTACTCCATTACTCAGTGTTTAAGTACTCCATCACTCAGTGTGTATGTACTCTATTACTCAGTGTTTAAGTACTCCATTACTCAGTGTTTAAGTACTCCATTACACAGTGTTTAAGTACGCCATTACTCAGTGTTTAAGTACTCCATTACTCAGTGTTTAAGTACTTCTTTGCATGGTGTTTAAATACTTTATTACTCAGTGTTTAAGTACTCTATTACTCAGTGTTTAAGTACTCTATTATTCAGTGTTTAAATACTCTATTATTCAGTGTTTAAGTACTCTATTACTCAGTGTTTAACTACTCTATTACTCAGAGTTTAAATACTCTAGTATTCAGTGTTTAAGTACTCTATTACTCAGTGTTTAAATACTCTATTATTCAGTGTTTAAGTACTCTATTACTCAGTGTTTAAATACTCTATTACTCAGTGTTTAAGTACTCTATTACACAGTGTTTAAGTACTCTATTACTCAGTGTTTAAGTACTCTATTATTCAGTGTTTAAGTCCTCTATTACTCAGTGTTTAAGTCCTCTATTATTCAGTGTTTAAGTACTCTATTACACAGTGTTTAAGTACTCTATTACTCAGTGTTTAAGTACTCTATTACTCAGTGTTTAAGTACTCCATTACTCAGTGTTTAAGTACTCCATCACTCAGTGTTTATGTATTCTATTACTCAGTGTTTAAGTACCCCATTACTCAGTGTTTATGTACTCTATTACTCAGTGATTAAGTACACCATTACTCAGTGTTTAAGTACTCCATTACTCAGTGTTTAAGTACTCCATTACACAGTGTTTAAGTACTCCATTACTCAGTGTTTAAGTACTCCATTACTCAGTGTTTAAGTACTCTATTACTCAGTGTTTAAGTACTCCATTACTCAGTGTTTAAGTACTCCATCACTCAGTGTTTATGTATTCTATTACTCAGTGTTTAAGTACCCCATTACTCAGTGTTTAAGTACTCTATTATTCAGTGTTTAAGTACACCATTACACAGTGATTAAGTACTCCATTACTCAGTGTTTAAGTACTCCATCACTCAGTGTGTATGTACTCTATTACTCAGTGTTTAAGTACTCCATTACTCAGTGTTTAAGTACTCTATTATTCAGTGTTTAAGTACTATATTACTCAGTGTTTAAATACTCTATTATTCAGTGTTTAAGTACTCTATTACTCAGTGTTTAAATACTCTATTACTCAGTGTTTAAGTACTCCATTACTCAGTGTTTAAGTACTCCATCACTCAGTGTTTATGTACTCTATTACTCAGTGTTTAAGTACTTCATTACTCAGTGTTTAAGTACTCCATTACACAGTGTTTAAGTACTCCATTACTCAGTGTTTAAGTACTCCATTACTCAATGTTTAAGTACTCTATTACTCAGTGTTTAAACACTCTATTATTCAGTGTTTAAGTACTCTATTACTCAGTGTTTAAGTACTCTATTACTCAATGTTTAAGTACTCTATTACTCAGTGTTTAAACACTCTATTATTTAGTGTTTAAGTACTCTATTACTCAGTGTTTAAATACTCTATTACTCAGTGTTTAAGTACTCTATTACACAGTGTTTACGTACTCTATTACTCAGTGTTTAAGTACTCTATTATTCAGTGTTTAAGTCCTCTATTACTCAGTGTTTAAGTCCTCTATTATTCAGTGTTTAAGTACTCTATTACACAGTGTTTAAGTACTCTATTACACAGTGTTTACGTACTCTATTACTCAGTGTTTAAGTCCTCTATTACTCAGTGTTTACGTACTCTATTACTCAGTGTTTAAGTACTCTATTACACAGTGTTTAAGTACTCTATTACTCAGTGTTTAAGTACTCTATTATTCAGTGTTTAAGTCCTCTATTACTCAGTCTTTAAGTCCTCCATTACTCAGTGTTTAAGTACACCATTACACAGTGATTAAGTACTCCATTACTCAGTGTTTAAGTACTCCATCACTCAGTGTGTATGTACTCTATTACTCAGTGTTTAAGTACTCCATTACTCAGTGTTTAAGTACTCCATTACACAGTGTTTAAGTACGCCATTACTCAGTGTTTAAGTACTCCATTACTCAGTGTTTAAGTACTTCTTTGCATGGTGTTTAAATACTTTATTACTCAGTGTTTAAGTACTCTATTACTCAGTGTTTAAGTACTCTATTATTCAGTGTTTAAATACTCTATTATTCAGTGTTTAAGTACTCTATTACTCAGTGTTTAAATACTCTATTACTCAGTGTTTAAGTACTCTATTACACAGTGTTTAAGTACTCTATTACTCAGTGTTTAAGTACTCTATTATTCAGTGTTTAAGTCCTCTATTACTCAGTGTTTAAGTCCTCTATTATTCAGTGTTTAAGTACTCTATTACACAGTGTTTAAGTACTCTATTACTCAGTGTTTAAGTACTCTATTACTCAGTGTTTAAGTACTCCATTACTCAGTGTTTAAGTACTCCATCACTCAGTGTTTATGTATTCTATTACTCAGTGTTTAAGTACCCCATTACTCAGTGTTTATGTACTCTATTACTCAGTGATTAAGTACACCATTACTCAGTGTTTAAGTACTCCATTACTCAGTGTTTAAGTACTCCATTACTCAGTGTTTAAGTACTTCTTTGCACGGTGTTTAAATACTTTATTTCTCAGTGTTTAAGTACTCTATTACTCAGTGTTTAAGTACTCTATTATTCAGTGTTTAAGTACACCATTACACAGTGATTAAGTACTCCATTACTCAGTGTTTAAGTACTCCATCACTCAGTGTGTATGTACTCTATTACTCAGTGTTTAAGTACTCCATTACTCAGTGTTTAAGTACTCTATTACTCGGTGTTTAAGTACTCTATTACTCAGAGTTTAAATACTCTATTATTCAGTGTTTAAGTACTATATTACTCTGTTTAAATACTCTATTATTCAGTGTTTAAGTACTCTATTACTCAGTGTTTAAATACTCTATTACTCAGTGTTTAAGTACTCCATTACTCAGTGTTTAAGTACTCCATCACTCAGTGTTTATGTACTCTATTACTCAGTGTTTAAGTACTCCATTACTCAGTGTTTAAGTACTCCATTACACAGTGTTTAAGTACTCCATTACTCAGTGTTTAAGTACTCCATTACTCAATGTTTAAGTACTCTATTACTCAGTGTTTAAACACTCTATTATTCAGTGTTTAAGTACTCTATTACTCAGTGTTTAAGTACTCTATTACTCAATGTTTAAGTACTCTATTACTCAGTGTTTAAACACTCTATTATTTAGTGTTTAAGTACTCTATTACTCAGTGTTTAAATACTCTATTACTCAGTGTTTAAGTACTCTATTACACAGTGTTTACGTACTCTATTACTCAGTGTTTAAGTACTCTATTATTCAGTGTTTAAGTCCTCTATTACTCAGTGTTTAAGTCCTCTATTATTCAGTGTTTAAGTACTCTATTACACAGTGTTTAAGTACTCTATTACACAGTGTTTACGTACTCTATTACTCAGTGTTTAAGTCCTCTATTACTCAGTGTTTACGTACTCTATTACTCAGTGTTTAAGTACTCTATTACACAGTGTTTAAGTACTCTATTACTCAGTGTTTAAGTACTCTATTATTCAGTGTTTAAGTCCTCTATTACTCAGTCTTTAAGTCCTCCATTACTCAGTGTTTAAGTACACCATTACACAGTGATTAAGTACTCCATTACTCAGTGTTTAAGTACTCCATCACTCAGTGTGTATGTACTCTATTACTCAGTGTTTAAGTACTCCATTACTCAGTGTTTAAGTACTCCATTACACAGTGTTTAAGTACGCCATTACTCAGTGTTTAAGTACTCCATTACTCAGTGTTTAAGTACTTCTTTGCATGGTGTTTAAATACTTTATTACTCAGTGTTTAAGTACTCTATTACTCAGTGTTTAAGTACTCTATTATTCAGTGTTTAAATACTCTATTATTCAGTGTTTAAGTACTCTATTACTCAGTGTTTAACTACTCTATTACTCAGAGTTTAAATACTCTAGTATTCAGTGTTTAAGTACTCTATTACTCAGTGTTTAAATACTCTATTATTCAGTGTTTAAGTACTCTATTACTCAGTGTTTAAATACTCTATTACTCAGTGTTTAAGTACTCTATTACACAGTGTTTAAGTACTCTATTACTCAGTGTTTAAGTACTCTATTATTCAGTGTTTAAGTCCTCTATTACTCAGTGTTTAAGTCCTCTATTATTCAGTGTTTAAGTACTCTATTACACAGTGTTTAAGTACTCTATTACTCAGTGTTTAAGTACTCTATTACTCAGTGTTTAAGTACTCCATTACTCAGTGTTTAAGTACTCCATCACTCAGTGTTTATGTATTCTATTACTCAGTGTTTAAGTACCCCATTACTCAGTGTTTATGTACTCTATTACTCAGTGATTAAGTACACCATTACTCAGTGTTTAAGTACTCCATTACTCAGTGTTTAAGTACTCCATTACACAGTGTTTAAGTACTCCATTACTCAGTGTTTAAGTACTCCATTACTCAGTGTTTAAGTACTTCTTTGCACGGTGTTTAAATACTTTATTACTCAGTGTTTAAGTACTCTATTACTCAGTGTTTAAGTACTCTATTATTCAGTGTTTAAGTACACCATTACACAGTGATTAAGTACTCCATTACTCAGTGTTTAAGTACTCCATCACTCAGTGTGTATGTACTCTATTACTCAGTGTTTAAGTACTCCATTACTCAGTGTTTAAGTACTCTATTATTCAGTGTTTAAGTACTATATTACTCAGTGTTTAAATACTCTATTATTCAGTGTTTAAGTACTCTATTACTCAGTGTTTAAATACTCTATTACTCAGTGTTTAAGTACTCCATTACTCAGTGTTTAAGTACTCCATCACTCAGTGTTTATGTACTCTATTACTCAGTGTTTAAGTACTTCATTACTCAGTGTTTAAGTACTCCATTACACAGTGTTTAAGTACTCCATTACTCAGTGTTTAAGTACTCCATTACTCAATGTTTAAGTACTCTATTACTCAGTGTTTAAACACTCTATTATTCAGTGTTTAAGTACTCTATTACTCAGTGTTTAAGTACTCTATTACTCAATGTTTAAGTACTCTATTACTCAGTGTTTAAACACTCTATTATTTAGTGTTTAAGTACTCTATTACTCAGTGTTTAAATACTCTATTACTCAGTGTTTAAGTACTCTATTACACAGTGTTTACGTACTCTATTACTCAGTGTTTAAGTACTCTATTATTCAGTGTTTAAGTCCTCTATTACTCAGTGTTTAAGTCCTCTATTATTCAGTGTTTAAGTACTCTATTACACAGTGTTTAAGTACTCTATTACACAGTGTTTACGTACTCTATTACTCAGTGTTTAAGTCCTCTATTACTCAGTGTTTACGTACTCTATTACTCAGTGTTTAAGTACTCTATTACACAGTGTTTAAGTACTCTATTACTCAGTGTTTAAGTACTCTATTATTCAGTGTTTAAGTCCTCTATTACTCAGTCTTTAAGTCCTCCATTACTCAGTGTTTAAGTACACCATTACACAGTGATTAAGTACTCCATTACTCAGTGTTTAAGTACTCCATCACTCAGTGTGTATGTACTCTATTACTCAGTGTTTAAGTACTCCATTACTCAGTGTTTAAGTACTCCATTACACAGTGTTTAAGTACGCCATTACTCAGTGTTTAAGTACTCCATTACTCAGTGTTTAAGTACTTCTTTGCATGGTGTTTAAATACTTTATTACTCAGTGTTTAAGTACTCTATTACTCAGTGTTTAAGTACTCTATTATTCAGTGTTTAAATACTCTATTATTCAGTGTTTAAGTACTCTATTACTCAGTGTTTAACTACTCTATTACTCAGAGTTTAAATACTCTAGTATTCAGTGTTTAAGTACTCTATTACTCAGTGTTTAAATACTCTATTATTCAGTGTTTAAGTACTCTATTACTCAGTGTTTAAATACTCTATTACTCAGTGTTTAAGTACTCTATTACACAGTGTTTAAGTACTCTATTACTCAGTGTTTAAGTACTCTATTATTCAGTGTTTAAGTCCTCTATTACTCAGTGTTTAAGTCCTCTATTATTCAGTGTTTAAGTACTCTATTACTCAGTGTTTAAGTACTCTATTACTCAGTGTTTAAGTACTCCATTACTCAGTGTTTAAGTACTCTATTACTCAGTGTTTAAGTACTCCATTACTCAGTGTTTAAGTACTCCATCACTCAGTGTTTATGTATTCTATTACTCAGTGTTTAAGTACCCCATTACTCAGTGTTTATGTACTCTATTACTCAGTGATTAAGTACACCATTACTCAGTGTTTAAGTACTCTATTACTCAGTGTTTAAGTACTCTATTACTCAGTGTTTAAGTACTCCATTACTCAGTGTTTAAGTACTCCACTCAGTGTTTATGTACTCTATTACTCAGTGTTTAAGTACTCCATTACTCAGTGTTTAAGTACTCCATTACACAGTGTTTAAGTACTCCATTACTCAGTGTTTAAGTACTCCATTACTCAGTGTTTAAGTCCTCTATTACTCAGTGTTTAAGTCCTCTATTATTCAGTGTTTAAGTACTCTATTACACAGTGTTTAAGTACTCTATTACACAGTGTTTACGTACTCTATTACTCAGTGTTTAAGTCCTCTATTACTCAGTGTTTACGTACTCTATTACTCAGTGTTTAAGTACTCTATTACACAGTGTTTAAGTACTCTATTACTCAGTGTTTAAGTACTCTATTATTCAGTGTTTAAGTCCTCTATTACTCAGTCTTTAAGTCCTCCATTACTCAGTGTTTAAGTACACCATTACACAGTGATTAAGTACTCCATTACTCAGTGTTTAAGTACTCCATCACTCAGTGTGTATGTACTCTATTACTCAGTGTTTAAGTACTCCATTACTCAGTGTTTAAGTACTCCATTACACAGTGTTTAAGTACGCCATTACTCAGTGTTTAAGTACTCCATTACTCAGTGTTTAAGTACTTCTTTGCATGGTGTTTAAATACTTTATTACTCAGTGTTTAAGTACTCTATTACTCAGTGTTTAAGTACTCTATTATTCAGTGTTTAAATACTCTATTATTCAGTGTTTAAGTACTCTATTACTCAGTGTTTAACTACTCTATTACTCAGAGTTTAAATACTCTAGTATTCAGTGTTTAAGTACTCTATTACTCAGTGTTTAAATACTCTATTATTCAGTGTTTAAGTACTCTATTACTCAGTGTTTAAATACTCTATTACTCAGTGTTTAAGTACTCTATTACACAGTGTTTAAGTACTCTATTACTCAGTGTTTAAGTACTCTATTATTCAGTGTTTAAGTCCTCTATTACTCAGTGTTTAAGTCCTCTATTATTCAGTGTTTAAGTACTCTATTACACAGTGTTTAAGTACTCTATTACTCAGTGTTTAAGTACTCTATTACTCAGTGTTTAAGTACTCCATTACTCAGTGTTTAAGTACTCCATCACTCAGTGTTTATGTATTCTATTACTCAGTGTTTAAGTACCCCATTACTCAGTGTTTATGTACTCTATTACTCAGTGATTAAGTACACCATTACTCAGTGTTTAAGTACTCTATTACTCAGTGTTTAAGTACTCTATTACTCAGTGTTTAAGTACTCCATTACTCAGTGTTTAAGTACTCCACTCAGTGTTTATGTACTCTATTACTCAGTGTTTAAGTACTCCATTACTCAGTGTTTAAGTACTCCATTACACAGTGTTTAAGTACGCCATTACTCAGTGTTTAAGTACTCCATTACTCAGTGTTTAAGTACTTCTTTGCACGGTGTTTAAATACTTTATTACTCAGTGTTTAAGTACTCTATTACTCAGTGTTTAAGTACTCCATCACTCAGTGTGTATGTACTCTATTACTCAGTGTTTAAGTACTCCATTACTCAGTGTTTAAGTACTCCATCACTCAGTGTGTATGTACTCTATTACTCAGTGTTTAAGTACTCCATTACTCAGTGTTTAAGTACTCCATTACACAGTGTTTAAGTACTCCATTACTCAGTGTTTAAGTACTCCATTACTCAATGTTTAAGTACTCTATTACTCAGTGTTTAAACACTCTATTATTCAGTGTTTAAGTACTCTATTACTCAGTGTTTAACTACTCTATTATTCAGTGTTTAAGTACTCTATTACTCAGTGTTTAAATACTCTATTACTCAGTGTTTAAATACTCTATTATTCAGTGTTTAAGTACTCTATTACTCAGTGTTTAAATACTCTATTACTCAGTGTTTAAGTACTCTATTACACAGTGTTTAAGTACTCTATTACTCAGTGTTTAAGTACTCTATTATTCAGTGTTTAAGTCTTCTATTACTCAGTGTTTAAGTCCTCCATTACTCAGTGTTTAAGTACACCATTACACAGTGATTAAGTACTCCATTACTCAGTGTTTAAGTACTCCATCACTCAGTGTGTATGTACTCTATTACTCAGTGTTTAAGTACTCCATTACTCAGTGTTTAAGTACTCCATTACACAGTGTTTAAGTACGCCATTACTCAGTGTTTAAGTACTCCATTACTCAGTGTTTAAGTACTCTATTACACAGTGTTTAAGTACTCTATTACTCAGTGTTTAAGTACTCTATTATTCAGTGTTTAAGTCCTCTATTACTCAGTGTTTAAGTCCTCTATTATTCAGTGTTTAAGTACTCTATTACACAGTGTTTAAGTACTCTATTACTCAGTGTTTAAGTACTCTATTACTCAGTGTTTAAGTACTCCATTACTCAGTGTTTAAGTACTCCATCACTCAGTGTTTATGTATTCTATTACTCAGTGTTTAAGTACCCCATTACTCAGTGTTTAAGTACTCTATTACTCAGTGTTTAAGTACTATATTATTCAGTGTTTAAGTACACCATTACACAGTGATTAAGTACTCCATTACTCAGTGTTTAAGTACTCCATCACTCAGTGTGTATGTACTCTATTACTCAGTGTTTAAGTACTCCATTACTCAGTGTTTAAGTACTCTATTACTCGGTGTTTAAGTACTCTATTACTCAGAGTTTAAATACTCTATTATTCAGTGTTTAAGTACTATATTACTCTGTTTAAATACTCTATTATTCAGTGTTTAAGTACTCTATTACTCAGTGTTTAAATACTCTATTACTCAGTGTTTAAGTACTCCATTACTCAGTGTTTAAGTACTCCATCACTCAGTGTTTATGTACTCTATTACTCAGTGTTTAAGTACTCCATTACTCAGTGTTTAAGTACTCCATTACACAGTGTTTAAGTACTCCATTACTCAGTGTTTAAGTACTCCATTACTCAATGTTTAAGTACTCTATTACTCAGTGTTTAAACACTCTATTATTCAGTGTTTAAGTACTCTATTACTCAGTGTTTAAGTACTCTATTACTCAATGTTTAAGTACTCTATTACTCAGTGTTTAAACACTCTATTATTTAGTGTTTAAGTACTCTATTACTCAGTGTTTAAATACTCTATTACTCAGTGTTTAAGTACTCTATTACACAGTGTTTACGTACTCTATTACTCAGTGTTTAAGTACTCTATTATTCAGTGTTTAAGTCCTCTATTACTCAGTGTTTAAGTCCTCTATTATTCAGTGTTTAAGTACTCTATTACACAGTGTTTAAGTACTCTATTACACAGTGTTTACGTACTCTATTACTCAGTGTTTAAGTCCTCTATTACTCAGTGTTTACGTACTCTATTACTCAGTGTTTAAGTACTCTATTACACAGTGTTTAAGTACTCTATTACTCAGTGTTTAAGTACTCTATTATTCAGTGTTTAAGTCCTCTATTACTCAGTCTTTAAGTCCTCCATTACTCAGTGTTTAAGTACACCATTACACAGTGATTAAGTACTCCATTACTCAGTGTTTAAGTACTCCATCACTCAGTGTGTATGTACTCTATTACTCAGTGTTTAAGTACTCCATTACTCAGTGTTTAAGTACTCCATTACACAGTGTTTAAGTACGCCATTACTCAGTGTTTAAGTACTCCATTACTCAGTGTTTAAGTACTTCTTTGCATGGTGTTTAAATACTTTATTACTCAGTGTTTAAGTACTCTATTACTCAGTGTTTAAGTACTCTATTATTCAGTGTTTAAATACTCTATTATTCAGTGTTTAAGTACTCTATTACTCAGTGTTTAAATACTCTATTACTCAGTGTTTAACTACTCTATTACTCAGAGTTTAAATACTCTAGTATTCAGTGTTTAAGTACTCTATTACTCAGTGTTTAAATACTCTATTATTCAGTGTTTAAGTACTCTATTACTCAGTGTTTAAATACTCTATTACTCAGTGTTTAAGTACTCTATTACACAGTGTTTAAGTACTCTATTACTCAGTGTTTAAGTACTCTATTATTCAGTGTTTAAGTCCTCTATTACTCAGTGTTTAAGTCCTCTATTATTCAGTGTTTAAGTACTCTATTACACAGTGTTTAAGTACTCTATTACTCAGTGTTTAAGTACTCTATTACTCAGTGTTTAAGTACTCCATTACTCAGTGTTTAAGTACTCCATCACTCAGTGTTTATGTATTCTATTACTCAGTGTTTAAGTACCCCATTACTCAGTGTTTATGTACTCTATTACTCAGTGATTAAGTACACCATTACTCAGTGTTTAAGTACTCCATTACTCAGTGTTTAAGTACTCCATTACTCAGTGTTTAAGTACTTCTTTGCACGGTGTTTAAATACTTTATTTCTCAGTGTTTAAGTACTCTATTACTCAGTGTTTAAGTACTCTATTATTCAGTGTTTAAGTACACCATTACACAGTGATTAAGTACTCCATTACTCAGTGTTTAAGTACTCCATCACTCAGTGTGTATGTACTCTATTACTCAGTGTTTAAGTACTCCATTACTCAGTGTTTAAGTACTCTATTACTCGGTGTTTAAGTACTCTATTACTCAGAGTTTAAATACTCTATTATTCAGTGTTTAAGTACTATATTACTCTGTTTAAATACTCTATTATTCAGTGTTTAAGTACTCTATTACTCAGTGTTTAAATACTCTATTACTCAGTGTTTAAGTACTCCATTACTCAGTGTTTAAGTACTCCATCACTCAGTGTTTATGTACTCTATTACTCAGTGTTTAAGTACTCCATTACTCAGTGTTTAAGTACTCCATTACACAGTGTTTAAGTACTCCATTACTCAGTGTTTAAGTACTCCATTACTCAATGTTTAAGTACTCTATTACTCAGTGTTTAAACACTCTATTATTCAGTGTTTAAGTACTCTATTACTCAGTGTTTAAGTACTCTATTACTCAATGTTTAAGTACTCTATTACTCAGTGTTTAAACACTCTATTATTTAGTGTTTAAGTACTCTATTACTCAGTGTTTAAATACTCTATTACTCAGTGTTTAAGTACTCTATTACACAGTGTTTACGTACTCTATTACTCAGTGTTTAAGTACTCTATTATTCAGTGTTTAAGTCCTCTATTACTCAGTGTTTAAGTCCTCTATTATTCAGTGTTTAAGTACTCTATTACACAGTGTTTAAGTACTCTATTACACAGTGTTTACGTACTCTATTACTCAGTGTTTAAGTCCTCTATTACTCAGTGTTTACGTACTCTATTACTCAGTGTTTAAGTACTCTATTACACAGTGTTTAAGTACTCTATTACTCAGTGTTTAAGTACTCTATTATTCAGTGTTTAAGTCCTCTATTACTCAGTCTTTAAGTCCTCCATTACTCAGTGTTTAAGTACACCATTACACAGTGATTAAGTACTCCATTACTCAGTGTTTAAGTACTCCATCACTCAGTGTGTATGTACTCTATTACTCAGTGTTTAAGTACTCCATTACTCAGTGTTTAAGTACTCCATTACACAGTGTTTAAGTACGCCATTACTCAGTGTTTAAGTACTCCATTACTCAGTGTTTAAGTACTTCTTTGCATGGTGTTTAAATACTTTATTACTCAGTGTTTAAGTACTCTATTACTCAGTGTTTAAGTACTCTATTATTCAGTGTTTAAATACTCTATTATTCAGTGTTTAAGTACTCTATTACTCAGTGTTTAACTACTCTATTACTCAGAGTTTAAATACTCTAGTATTCAGTGTTTAAGTACTCTATTACTCAGTGTTTAAATACTCTATTATTCAGTGTTTAAGTACTCTATTACTCAGTGTTTAAATACTCTATTACTCAGTGTTTAAGTACTCTATTACACAGTGTTTAAGTACTCTATTACTCAGTGTTTAAGTACTCTATTATTCAGTGTTTAAGTCCTCTATTACTCAGTGTTTAAGTCCTCTATTATTCAGTGTTTAAGTACTCTATTACACAGTGTTTAAGTACTCTATTACTCAGTGTTTAAGTACTCTATTACTCAGTGTTTAAGTACTCCATTACTCAGTGTTTAAGTACTCCATCACTCAGTGTTTATGTATTCTATTACTCAGTGTTTAAGTACCCCATTACTCAGTGTTTATGTACTCTATTACTCAGTGATTAAGTACACCATTACTCAGTGTTTAAGTACTCCATTACTCAGTGTTTAAGTACTCCATTACACAGTGTTTAAGTACTCCATTACTCAGTGTTTAAGTACTCCATTACTCAGTGTTTAAGTACTTCTTTGCACGGTGTTTAAATACTTTATTACTCAGTGTTTAAGTACTCTATTACTCAGTGTTTAAGTACTCTATTATTCAGTGTTTAAGTACACCATTACACAGTGATTAAGTACTCCATTACTCAGTGTTTAAGTACTCCATCACTCAGTGTGTATGTACTCTATTACTCAGTGTTTAAGTACTCCATTACTCAGTGTTTAAGTACTCTATTATTCAGTGTTTAAGTACTATATTACTCAGTGTTTAAATACTCTATTATTCAGTGTTTAAGTACTCTATTACTCAGTGTTTAAATACTCTATTACTCAGTGTTTAAGTACTCCATTACTCAGTGTTTAAGTACTCCATCACTCAGTGTTTATGTACTCTATTACTCAGTGTTTAAGTACTTCATTACTCAGTGTTTAAGTACTCCATTACACAGTGTTTAAGTACTCCATTACTCAGTGTTTAAGTACTCCATTACTCAATGTTTAAGTACTCTATTACTCAGTGTTTAAACACTCTATTATTCAGTGTTTAAGTACTCTATTACTCAGTGTTTAAGTACTCTATTACTCAATGTTTAAGTACTCTATTACTCAGTGTTTAAACACTCTATTATTTAGTGTTTAAGTACTCTATTACTCAGTGTTTAAATACTCTATTACTCAGTGTTTAAGTACTCTATTACACAGTGTTTACGTACTCTATTACTCAGTGTTTAAGTACTCTATTATTCAGTGTTTAAGTCCTCTATTACTCAGTGTTTAAGTCCTCTATTATTCAGTGTTTAAGTACTCTATTACACAGTGTTTAAGTACTCTATTACACAGTGTTTACGTACTCTATTACTCAGTGTTTAAGTCCTCTATTACTCAGTGTTTACGTACTCTATTACTCAGTGTTTAAGTACTCTATTACACAGTGTTTAAGTACTCTATTACTCAGTGTTTAAGTACTCTATTATTCAGTGTTTAAGTCCTCTATTACTCAGTCTTTAAGTCCTCCATTACTCAGTGTTTAAGTACACCATTACACAGTGATTAAGTACTCCATTACTCAGTGTTTAAGTACTCCATCACTCAGTGTGTATGTACTCTATTACTCAGTGTTTAAGTACTCCATTACTCAGTGTTTAAGTACTCCATTACACAGTGTTTAAGTACGCCATTACTCAGTGTTTAAGTACTCCATTACTCAGTGTTTAAGTACTTCTTTGCATGGTGTTTAAATACTTTATTACTCAGTGTTTAAGTACTCTATTACTCAGTGTTTAAGTACTCTATTATTCAGTGTTTAAATACTCTATTATTCAGTGTTTAAGTACTCTATTACTCAGTGTTTAACTACTCTATTACTCAGAGTTTAAATACTCTAGTATTCAGTGTTTAAGTACTCTATTACTCAGTGTTTAAATACTCTATTATTCAGTGTTTAAGTACTCTATTACTCAGTGTTTAAATACTCTATTACTCAGTGTTTAAGTACTCTATTACACAGTGTTTAAGTACTCTATTACTCAGTGTTTAAGTACTCTATTATTCAGTGTTTAAGTCCTCTATTACTCAGTGTTTAAGTCCTCTATTATTCAGTGTTTAAGTACTCTATTACACAGTGTTTAAGTACTCTATTACTCAGTGTTTAAGTACTCTATTACTCAGTGTTTAAGTACTCCATTACTCAGTGTTTATGTACTCTATTACTCAGTGATTAAGTACACCATTACTCAGTGTTTAAGTACTCTATTACTCAGTGTTTAAGTACTCTATTACTCAGTGTTTAAGTACTCTATTACTCAGTGTTTAAGTACTCCATTACTCAGTGTTTAAGTACTCCACTCAGTGTTTATGTACTCTATTACTCAGTGTTTAAGTACTCCATTACTCAGTGTTTAAGTACTCCATTACACAGTGTTTAAGTACGCCATTACTCAGTGTTTAAGTACTTCTTTGCACGGTGTTTAAATACTTTATTACTCAGTGTTTAAGTACTCTATTACTCAGTGTTTAAGTACTCTATTATTCAGTGTTTAAATACTCTATTATTCAGTGTTTAAGTACTCTATTACTCAGTGTTTAAGTACTCTATTACTCAGAATTTAAATACTCTATTATTCAGTGTTTAAGTACTCTATTACTCAGTGTTTAAATACTCTATTACTCAGTGTTTAAGTACTCTATTACACAGTGTTTAAGTACACCATTACACAGTGATTAAGTACTCCATTACTCAGTGTTTAAGTACTCCATCACTCAGTGTGTATGTACTCTATTACTCAGTGTTTAAGTACTCCATTACACAGTGTTTAAGTACGCCATTACTCAGTGTTTAAGTACTCCATTACTCAGTGTTTAAGTACTTCTTTGCATGGTGTTTAAATACTTTATTACTCAGTGTTTAAGTACTCTATTACTCAGTGTTTAAGTACTCTATTATTCAGTGTTTAAATACTCTATTATTCAGTGTTTAAGTACTCTATTACTCAGTGTTTAACTACTCTATTACTCAGAGTTTAAATACTCTAGTATTCAGTGTTTAAGTACTCTATTACTCAGTGTTTAAATACTCTATTATTCAGTGTTTAAGTACTCTATTACTCAGTGTTTAAATACTCTATTACTCAGTGTTTAAGTACTCTATTACACAGTGTTTAAGTACTCTATTACTCAGTGTTTAAGTACTCTATTATTCAGTGTTTAAGTCCTCTATTACTCAGTGTTTAAGTCCTCTATTATTCAGTGTTTAAGTACTCTATTACACAGTGTTTAAGTACTCTATTACTCAGTGTTTAAGTACTCTATTACTCAGTGTTTAAGTACTCCATTACTCAGTGTTTAAGTACTCCATCACTCAGTGTTTATGTATTCTATTACTCAGTGTTTAAGTACCCCATTACTCAGTGTTTATGTACTCTATTACTCAGTGATTAAGTACACCATTACTCAGTGTTTAAGTACTCCATTACTCAGTGTTTAAGTACTCCATTACACAGTGTTTAAGTACTCCATTACTCAGTGTTTAAGTACTCCATTACTCAGTGTTTAAGTACTTCTTTGCACGGTGTTTAAATACTTTATTACTCAGTGTTTAAGTACTCTATTACTCAGTGTTTAAGTACTCTATTATTCAGTGTTTAAGTACACCATTACACAGTGATTAAGTACTCCATTACTCAGTGTTTAAGTACTCCATCACTCAGTGTGTATGTACTCTATTACTCAGTGTTTAAGTACTCCATTACTCAGTGTTTAAGTACTCTATTATTCAGTGTTTAAGTACTATATTACTCAGTGTTTAAATACTCTATTATTCAGTGTTTAAGTACTCTATTACTCAGTGTTTAAATACTCTATTACTCAGTGTTTAAGTACTCCATTACTCAGTGTTTAAGTACTCCATCACTCAGTGTTTATGTACTCTATTACTCAGTGTTTAAGTACTTCATTACTCAGTGTTTAAGTACTCCATTACACAGTGTTTAAGTACTCCATTACTCAGTGTTTAAGTACTCCATTACTCAATGTTTAAGTACTCTATTACTCAGTGTTTAAACACTCTATTATTCAGTGTTTAAGTACTCTATTACTCAGTGTTTAAGTACTCTATTACTCAATGTTTAAGTACTCTATTACTCAGTGTTTAAACACTCTATTATTTAGTGTTTAAGTACTCTATTACTCAGTGTTTAAATACTCTATTACTCAGTGTTTAAGTACTCTATTACACAGTGTTTACGTACTCTATTACTCAGTGTTTAAGTACTCTATTATTCAGTGTTTAAGTCCTCTATTACTCAGTGTTTAAGTCCTCTATTATTCAGTGTTTA
Organism: Anarhichas minor; assembly: GCF_050575085.1. NCBI lineage: Eukaryota > Metazoa > Chordata > Actinopteri > Perciformes > Anarhichadidae > Anarhichas > Anarhichas minor. The sequence goes on from NW_027466512.1 coordinate 533,528, forward strand.
AGTACTCTATTACACAGTGTTTAAGTACTCTATTACACAGTGTTTACGTACTCTATTACTCAGTGTTTAAGTCCTCTATTACTCAGTGTTTACGTACTCTATTACTCAGTGTTTAAGTACTCTATTACACAGTGTTTAAGTACTCTATTACTCAGTGTTTAAGTACTCTATTATTCAGTGTTTAAGTCCTCTATTACTCAGTCTTTAAGTCCTCCATTACTCAGTGTTTAAGTACACCATTACACAGTGATTAAGTACTCCATTACTCAGTGTTTAAGTACTCCATCACTCAGTGTGTATGTACTCTATTACTCAGTGTTTAAGTACTCCATTACTCAGTGTTTAAGTACTCCATTACACAGTGTTTAAGTACGCCATTACTCAGTGTTTAAGTACTCCATTACTCAGTGTTTAAGTACTTCTTTGCATGGTGTTTAAATACTTTATTACTCAGTGTTTAAGTACTCTATTACTCAGTGTTTAAGTACTCTATTATTCAGTGTTTAAATACTCTATTATTCAGTGTTTAAGTACTCTATTACTCAGTGTTTAACTACTCTATTACTCAGAGTTTAAATACTCTAGTATTCAGTGTTTAAGTACTCTATTACTCAGTGTTTAAATACTCTATTATTCAGTGTTTAAGTACTCTATTACTCAGTGTTTAAATACTCTATTACTCAGTGTTTAAGTACTCTATTACACAGTGTTTAAGTACTCTATTACTCAGTGTTTAAGTACTCTATTATTCAGTGTTTAAGTCCTCTATTACTCAGTGTTTAAGTCCTCTATTATTCAGTGTTTAAGTACTCTATTACACAGTGTTTAAGTACTCTATTACTCAGTGTTTAAGTACTCTATTACTCAGTGTTTAAGTACTCCATTACTCAGTGTTTATGTACTCTATTACTCAGTGATTAAGTACACCATTACTCAGTGTTTAAGTACTCTATTACTCAGTGTTTAAGTACTCTATTACTCAGTGTTTAAGTACTCTATTACTCAGTGTTTAAGTACTCCATTACTCAGTGTTTAAGTACTCCACTCAGTGTTTATGTACTCTATTACTCAGTGTTTAAGTACTCCATTACTCAGTGTTTAAGTACTCCATTACACAGTGTTTAAGTACGCCATTACTCAGTGTTTAAGTACTTCTTTGCACGGTGTTTAAATACTTTATTACTCAGTGTTTAAGTACTCTATTACTCAGTGTTTAAGTACTCTATTATTCAGTGTTTAAATACTCTATTATTCAGTGTTTAAGTACTCTATTACTCAGTGTTTAAGTACTCTATTACTCAGAATTTAAATACTCTATTATTCAGTGTTTAAGTACTCTATTACTCAGTGTTTAAATACTCTATTACTCAGTGTTTAAGTACTCTATTACACAGTGTTTAAGTACACCATTACACAGTGATTAAGTACTCCATTACTCAGTGTTTAAGTACTCCATCACTCAGTGTGTATGTACTCTATTACTCAGTGTTTAAGTACTCCATTACTCAGTGTTTAAGTACTCCATTACACAGTGTTTAAGTACTCCATTACTCAGTGTTTAAGTACTCCATTACTCAATGTTTAAGTACTCTATTACTCAGTGTTTAAACACTCTATTATTCAGTGTTTAAGTACTCTATTACTCAGTGTTTAACTACTCTATTATTCAGTGTTTAAGTACTCTATTACTCAGTGTTTAAATACTCTATTACTCAGTGTTTAAATACTCTATTATTCAGTGTTTAAGTACTCTATTACTCAGTGTTTAAATACTCTATTACTCAGTGTTTAAGTACTCTATTACACAGTGTTTAAGTACTCTATTACTCAGTGTTTAAGTACTCTATTATTCAGTGTTTAAGTCTTCTATTACTCAGTGTTTAAGTCCTCCATTACTCAGTGTTTAAGTACACCATTACACAGTGATTAAGTACTCCATTACTCAGTGTTTAAGTACTCCATCACTCAGTGTGTATGTACTCTATTACTCAGTGTTTAAGTACTCCATTACTCAGTGTTTAAGTACTCCATTACACAGTGTTTAAGTACGCCATTACTCAGTGTTTAAGTACTCCATTACTCAGTGTTTAAGTACTCTATTACACAGTGTTTAAGTACTCTATTACTCAGTGTTTAAGTACTCTATTATTCAGTGTTTAAGTCCTCTATTACTCAGTGTTTAAGTCCTCTATTATTCAGTGTTTAAGTACTCTATTACACAGTGTTTAAGTACTCTATTACTCAGTGTTTAAGTACTCTATTACTCAGTGTTTAAGTACTCCATTACTCAGTGTTTAAGTACTCCATCACTCAGTGTTTATGTATTCTATTACTCAGTGTTTAAGTACCCCATTACTCAGTGTTTATGTACTCTATTACTCAGTGATTAAGTACACCATTACTCAGTGTTTAAGTACTCTATTACTCAGTGTTTAAGTACTCTATTACTCAGTGTTTAAGTACTCCATTACTCAGTGTTTAAGTACTCCACTCAGTGTTTATGTACTCTATTACTCAGTGTTTAAGTACTCCATTACTCAGTGTTTAAGTACTCCATTACACAGTGTTTAAGTACTCCATTACTCAGTGTTTAAGTACTCCATTACTCAGTGTTTAAGTACTTCTTTGCACGGTGTTTAAATACTTTATTACTCAGTGTTTAAGTACTCTATTACTCAGTGTTTAAGTACTCTATTATTCAGTGTTTAAGTACACCATTACACAGTGATTAAGTACTCCATTACTCAGTGTTTAAGTACTCCATCACTCAGTGTGTATGTACTCTATTACTCAGTGTTTAAGTACTCCATTACTCAGTGTTTAAGTACTCCATTACACAGTGTTTAAGTACGCCATTACTCAGTGTTTAAGTACTCCATTACTCAGTGTTTAAGTACTTCTTTGCACGGTGTTTAAATACTTTATTACTCAGTGTTTAAGTACTCTATTACTCAGTGTTTAAGTACTCTATTATTCAGTGTTTAAATACTCTATTATTCAGTGTTTAAGTACTCTATTACTCAGTGTTTAAGTACTCTATTACTCAGAATTTAAATACTCTATTATTCAGTGTTTAAGTACTCTATTACTCAGTGTTTAAATACTCTATTACTCAGTGTTTAAGTACTCTATTACACAGTGTTTAAGTACACCATTACACAGTGATTAAGTACTCCATTACTCAGTGTTTAAGTACTCCATCACTCAGTGTGTATGTACTCTATTACTCAGTGTTTAAGTACTCCATTACTCAGTGTTTAAGTACTCCATTACACAGTGTTTAAGTACTCCATTACTCAGTGTTTAAGTACTCCATTACTCAATGTTTAAGTACTCTATTACTCAGTGTTTAAACACTCTATTATTCAGTGTTTAAGTACTCTATTACTCAGTGTTTAACTACTCTATTATTCAGTGTTTAAGTACTCTATTACTCAGTGTTTAAATACTCTATTACTCAGTGTTTAAATACTCTATTATTCAGTGTTTAAGTACTCTATTACTCAGTGTTTAAATACTCTATTACTCAGTGTTTAAGTACTCTATTACACAGTGTTTAAGTACTCTATTACTCAGTGTTTAAGTACTCTATTATTCAGTGTTTAAGTCTTCTATTACTCAGTGTTTAAGTCCTCCATTACTCAGTGTTTAAGTACACCATTACACAGTGATTAAGTACTCCATTACTCAGTGTTTAAGTACTCCATCACTCAGTGTGTATGTACTCTATTACTCAGTGTTTAAGTACTCCATTACTCAGTGTTTAAGTACTCCATTACACAGTGTTTAAGTACGCCATTACTCAGTGTTTAAGTACTCCATTACTCAGTGTTTAAGTACTTCTTTGCACGGTGTTTAAATACTTTATTACTCAGTGTTTAAGTACTCTATTACTCAGTGTTTAAGTACTCTATTATTCAGTGTTTAAATACTCTATTATTCAGTGTTTAAGTACTCTATTACTCAGTGTTTAAGTACTCTATTACTCAGAATTTAAATACTCTATTATTCAGTGTTTAAGTACTCTATTACTCAGTGTTTAAATACTCTATTACTCAGTGTTTAAGTACTCTATTACACAGTGTTTACGTACTCTATTACTCAGTGTTTAAGTACTCTATTATTCAGTGTTTAAGTCCTCTATTACTCAGTGTTTAAGTCCTCTATTATTCAGTGTTTAAGTACTCTATTACACAGTGTTTAAGTACTCTATTACTCAGTGTTTACGTACTCTATTACTCAGTGTTTAAGTACTCTATTACACAGTGTTTAAGTACTCTATTACTCAGTGTTTAAGTACTCTATTATTCAGTGTTTAAGTCCTCTATTACTCAGTCTTTAAGTCCTCCATTACTCAGTGTTTAAGTACACCATTACACAGTGATTAAGTACTCCATTACTCAGTGTTTAAGTACTCCATCACTCAGTGTGTATGTACTCTATTACTCAGTGTTTAAGTACTCCATTACTCAGTGTTTAAGTACTCCATTACACAGTGTTTAAGTACGCCATTACTCAGTGTTTAAGTACTCCATTACTCAGTGTTTAAGTACTTCTTTGCATGGTGTTTAAATACTTTATTACTCAGTGTTTAAGTACTCTATTACTCAGTGTTTAAGTACTCTATTATTCAGTGTTTAAATACTCTATTATTCAGTGTTTAATTACTCTATTACTCAGTGTTTAACTACTCTATTACTCAGAGTTTAAATACTCTAGTATTCAGTGTTTAAGTACTCTATTACTCAGTGTTTAAATACTCTATTACTCAGTGTTTAAGTACTCTATTACACAGTGTTTAAGTACTCTATTACTCAGTGTTTAAGTACTCTATTATTCAGTGTTTAAGTCCTCTATTATTCAGTGTTTAAGTACTCTATTACTCAGTGTTTAAATACTCTATTACTCAGTGTTTAAATACTCTATTATTCAGTGTTTAAGTACTCTATTACTCAGTGTTTAAATACTCTATTACTCAGTGTTTAAGTACTCTATTACACAGTGTTTAAGTACTCTATTACTCAGTGTTTAAGTACTCTATTATTCAGTGTTTAAGTCCTCTATTACTCAGTGTTTAAGTCCTCCATTACTCAGTGTTTAAGTACACCATTACACAGTGAATAAGTACTCCATTACTCAGTGTTTAAGTACTCCATCACTCAGTGTGTATGTACTCTATTACTCAGTGTTTAAGTACTCCATTACTCAGTGTTTAAGTACTCCATTACACAATGTTTAAGTACGCCATTACTCAGTGTTTAAGTACTCCATTACTCAGTGTTTAAGTACTTCTTTGCACGGTGTTTAAATACTTTATTACTCAGTGTTTAAGTACTCTATTACTCAGTGTTTAAGTACTCTATTATTCAGTGTTTAAATACTCTATTATTCAGTGTTTAAGTACTCTATTACTCAGTGTTTAAGTACTCTATTACTCAGAATTTAAATACTCTATTATTCAGTGTTTAAGTACTCTATTACTCAGTGTTTAAATACTCTATTACTCAGTGTTTAAGTACTCTATTACACAGTGTTTACGTACTCTATTACTCAGTGTTTAAGTACTCTATTATTCAGTGTTTAAGTCCTCTATTACTCAGTGTTTAAGTCCTCTATTATTCAGTGTTTAAGTACTCTATTACACAGTGTTTAAGTACTCTATTACTCAGTGTTTACGTACTCTATTACTCAGTGTTTAAGTACTCTATTACACAGTGTTTAAGTACTCTATTACTCAGTGTTTAAGTACTCTATTATTCAGTGTTTAAGTCCTCTATTACTCAGTCTTTAAGTCCTCCATTACTCAGTGTTTAAGTACACCATTACACAGTGATTAAGTACTCCATTACTCAGTGTTTAAGTACTCCATCACTCAGTGTGTATGTACTCTATTACTCAGTGTTTAAGTACTCCATTACTCAGTGTTTAAGTACTCCATTACACAGTGTTTAAGTACGCCATTACTCAGTGTTTAAGTACTCCATTACTCAGTGTTTAAGTACTTCTTTGCATGGTGTTTAAATACTTTATTACTCAGTGTTTAAGTACTCTATTACTCAGTGTTTAAGTACTCTATTATTCAGTGTTTAAATACTCTATTATTCAGTGTTTAAGTACTCTATTACTCAGTGTTTAACTACTCTATTACTCAGAGTTTAAATACTCTAGTATTCAGTGTTTAAGTACTCTATTACTCAGTGTTTAAATACTCTATTATTCAGTGTTTAAGTACTCTATTACTCAGTGTTTAAATACTCTATTACTCAGTGTTTAAGTACTCTATTACACAGTGTTTAAGTACTCTATTACTCAGTGTTTAAGTACTCTATTATTCAGTGTTTAAGTCCTCTATTACTCAGTGTTTAAGTCCTCTATTATTCAGTGTTTAAGTACTCTATTACACAGTGTTTAAGTACTCTATTACTCAGTGTTTAAGTACTCTATTACTCAGTGTTTAAGTACTCCATTACTCAGTGTTTAAGTACTCCATCACTCAGTGTTTATGTATTCTATTACTCAGTGTTTAAGTACCCCATTACTCAGTGTTTATGTACTCTATTACTCAGTGATTAAGTACACCATTACTCAGTGTTTAAGTACTCTATTACTCAGTGTTTAAGTACTCTATTACTCAGTGTTTAAGTACTCCATTACTCAGTGTTTAAGTACTCCACTCAGTGTTTATGTACTCTATTACTCAGTGTTTAAGTACTCCATTACTCAGTGTTTAAGTACTCCATTACACAGTGTTTAAGTACTCCATTACTCAGTGTTTAAGTTCTCCATTACTCAATGTTTAAGTACTCTATTACTCAGTGTTTAAACACTCTATTATTCAGTGTTTAAGTACTCTATTACTCAGTGTTTAAGTACTCTATTACTCAGAGTTTAAGTACTCTATTACTCAGTGTTTAAATACTCTATTACTCAGTGTTTAAGTACTCCATTACTCAGTGTTTAAGTACTCCATCACTCAGTGTTTATGTACTCTATTACTCAGTGTTTAAGTACTCCATTACTCAGTGTTTAAGTACTCCATTACACAGTGTTTAAGTACTCCATTACTCAGTGTTTAAGTACTCCATTACTCAATGTTTAAGTACTCTATTACTCAGTGTTTAAACACTCTATTATTCAGTGTTTAAGTACTCTATTACTCAGTGTTTAACTACTCTATTACTCAGAGTTTAAATACTCTATTATTCAGTGTTTAAGTACTCTATTACTCAGTGTTTAAATACTCTATTATTCAGTGTTTAAGTACTCTATTACTCAGTGTTTAAATACTCTATTACTCAGTGTTTAAATACTCTATTATTCAGTGTTTAAGTACTCTATTACTCAGTGTTTAAATACTCTATTACTCAGTGTTTAAGTACTCTATTACACAGTGTTTAAGTACTCTATTACTCAGTGTTTAAGTACTCTATTATTCAGTGTTTAAGTCCTCTATTACTCAGTGTTTAAGTCCTCCATTACTCAGTGTTTAAGTACACCATTACACAGTGATTAAGTACTCCATTACTCAGTGTTTAAGTACTCCATCACTCAGTGTGTATGTACTCTATTACTCAGTGTTTAAGTACTCCATTACTCAGTGTTTAAGTACTCCATTACACAGTGTTTAAGTACGCCATTACTCAGTGTTTAAGTACTCCATTACTCAGTGTTTAAGTACTTCTTTGCACGGTGTTTAAGTACTCCATCACTCAGTGTTTAAGTACTCTATTACTCAGTGTTTAAACACTCTATTATTCAGTGTTTAAGTACTCTATTACTCAGTGTTTAACTACTCTATTACTCAGAGTTTAAATACTCTAGTATTCAGTGTTTAAGTACTCTATTACTCAGTGTTTAAATACTCTATTATTCAGTGTTTAAGTACTCTATTACTCAGTGTTTAAATACTCTATTACTCAGTGTTTAAGTACTCTATTACACAGTGTTTAAGTACTCTATTACTCAGTGTTTAAGTACTCTATTATTCAGTGTTTAAGTCCTCTATTACTCAGTGTTTAAGTCCTCTATTATTCAGTGTTTAAGTACTCTATTACACAGTGTTTAAGTACTCTATTACTCAGTGTTTAAGTACTCTATTACTCAGTGTTTAAGTACTCCATTACTCAGTGTTTAAGTACTCCATCACTCAGTGTTTATGTATTCTATTACTCAGTGTTTAAGTACCCCATTACTCAGTGTTTATGTACTCTATTACTCAGTGATTAAGTACACCATTACTCAGTGTTTAAGTACTCTATTACTCAGTGTTTAAGTACTCTATTACTCAGTGTTTAAGTACTCCATTACTCAGTGTTTAAGTACTCCACTCAGTGTTTATGTACTCTATTACTCAGTGTTTAAGTACTCCATTACTCAGTGTTTAAGTACTCCATTACACAGTGTTTAAGTACTCCATTACTCAGTGTTTAAGTTCTCCATTACTCAGTGTTTAAGTACTCTATTACACAGTGTTTAAGTACTCTATTACTCAGTGTTTAAGTACTCTATTATTCAGTGTTTAAGTCCTCTATTACTCAGTGTTTAAGTCCTCCATTACTCAGTGTTTAAGTACACCATTACACAGTGATTAAGTACTCCATTACTCAGTGTTTAAGTACTCCATCACTCAGTGTGTATGTACTCTATTACTCAGTGTTTAAGTACTCCATTACTCAGTGTTTAAGTACTCCATTACACAGTGTTTAAGTACGCCATTACTCAGTGTTTAAGTACTCCATTACTCAGTGTTTAAGTACTTCTTTGCACGGTGTTTAAGTACTCCATCACTCAGTGTTTAAGTACTCTATTACTCAGTGTTTAAACACTCTATTATTCAGTGTTTAAGTACTCTATTACTCAGTGTTTAACTACTCTATTACTCAGAGTTTAAATACTCTAGTATTCAGTGTTTAAGTACTCTATTACTCAGTGTTTAAATACTCTATTATTCAGTGTTTAAGTACTCTATTACTCAGTGTTTAAATACTCTATTACTCAGTGTTTAAGTACTCTATTACACAGTGTTTAAGTACTCTATTACTCAGTGTTTAAGTACTCTATTATTCAGTGTTTAAGTCCTCTATTACTCAGTGTTTAAGTCCTCTATTATTCAGTGTTTAAGTACTCTATTACACAGTGTTTAAGTACTCTATTACTCAGTGTTTAAGTACTCTATTACTCAGTGTTTAAGTACTCCATTACTCAGTGTTTAAGTACTCCATCACTCAGTGTTTATGTATTCTATTACTCAGTGTTTAAGTACCCCATTACTCAGTGTTTATGTACTCTATTACTCAGTGATTAAGTACACCATTACTCAGTGTTTAAGTACTCTATTACTCAGTGTTTAAGTACTCTATTACTCAGTGTTTAAGTACTCCATTACTCAGTGTTTAAGTACTCCACTCAGTGTTTATGTACTCTATTACTCAGTGTTTAAGTACTCCATTACTCAGTGTTTAAGTACTCCATTACACAGTGTTTAAGTACTCCATTACTCAGTGTTTAAGTTCTCCATTACTCAGTGTTTAAGTACTCTATTACACAGTGTTTAAGTACTCTATTACTCAGTGTTTAAGTACTCTATTATTCAGTGTTTAAGTCCTCTATTACTCAGTGTTTAAGTCCTCCATTACTCAGTGTTTAAGTACACCATTACACAGTGATTAAGTACTCCATTACTCAGTGTTTAAGTACTCCATCACTCAGTGTGTATGTACTCTATTACTCAGTGTTTAAGTACTCCATTACTCAGTGTTTAAGTACTCCATTACACAGTGTTTAAGTACGCCATTACTCAGTGTTTAAGTACTCCATTACTCAGTGTTTAAGTACTTCTTTGCATGGTGTTTAAGTACTCCATCACTCAGTGTTTAAGTACTCTATTACTCAGTGTTTAAACACTCTATTATTCAGTGTTTAAGTACTCTATTACTCAGTGTTTAACTACTCTATTACTCAGAGTTTAAATACTCTAGTATTCAGTGTTTAAGTACTCTATTACTCAGTGTTTAAATACTCTATTATTCAGTGTTTAAGTACTCTATTACTCAGTGTTTAAATACTCTATTACTCAGTGTTTAAGTACTCTATTACACAGTGTTTAAGTACTCTATTACTCAGTGTTTAAGTACTCTATTATTCAGTGTTTAAGTCCTCTATTACTCAGTGTTTAAGTCCTCTATTATTCAGTGTTTAAGTACTCTATTACACAGTGTTTAAGTACTCTATTACTCAGTGTTTAAGTACTCTATTACTCAGTGTTTAAGTACTCCATTACTCAGTGTTTAAGTACTCCATCACTCAGTGTTTATGTATTCTATTACTCAGTGTTTAAGTACCCCATTACTCAGTGTTTATGTACTCTATTACTCAGTGATTAAGTACACCATTACTCAGTGTTTAAGTACTCTATTACTCAGTGTTTAAGTACTCTATTACTCAGTGTTTAAGTACTCCATTACTCAGTGTTTAAGTACTCCACTCAGTGTTTATGTACTCTATTACTCAGTGTTTAAGTACTCCATTACTCAGTGTTTAAGTACTCCATTACACAGTGTTTAAGTACTCCATTACTCAGTGTTTAAGTTCTCCATTACTCAATGTTTAAGTACTCTATTACTCAGTGTTTAAACACTCTATTATTCAGTGTTTAAGTACTCTATTACTCAGTGTTTAAGTACTCTATTACTCAGAGTTTAAGTACTCTATTACTCAGTGTTTAAATACTCTATTACTCAGTGTTTAAGTACTCCATTACTCAGTGTTTAAGTACTCCATCACTCAGTGTTTATGTACTCTATTACTCAGTGTTTAAGTACTCCATTACTCAGTGTTTAAGTACTCCATTACACAGTGATTAAGTACTCCATTACTCAGTGTTTAAGTACTCCATCACTCAGTGTGTATGTACTCTATTACTCAGTGTTTAAGTACTCCATTACTCAGTGTTTAAGTACTCCATTACACAGTGTTTAAGTACGCCATTACTCAGTGTTTAAGTACTCCATTACTCAGTGTTTAAGTACTTCTTTGCACGGTGTTTAAGTACTCCATCACTCAGTGTTTAAGTACTCTATTACTCAGTGTTTAAACACTCTATTATTCAGTGTTTAAGTACTCTATTACTCAGTGTTTAACTACTCTATTACTCAGAGTTTAAATACTCTAGTATTCAGTGTTTAAGTACTCTATTACTCAGTGTTTAAATACTCTATTATTCAGTGTTTAAGTACTCTATTACTCAGTGTTTAAATACTCTATTACTCAGTGTTTAAGTACTCTATTACACAGTGTTTAAGTACTCTATTACTCAGTGTTTAAGTACTCTATTATTCAGTGTTTAAGTCCTCTATTACTCAGTGTTTAAGTCCTCTATTATTCAGTGTTTAAGTACTCTATTACACAGTGTTTAAGTACTCTATTACTCAGTGTTTAAGTACTCTATTACTCAGTGTTTAAGTACTCCATTACTCAGTGTTTAAGTACTCCATCACTCAGTGTTTATGTATTCTATTACTCAGTGTTTAAGTACCCCATTACTCAGTGTTTATGTACTCTATTACTCAGTGATTAAGTACACCATTACTCAGTGTTTAAGTACTCTATTACTCAGTGTTTAAGTACTCTATTACTCAGTGTTTAAGTACTCCATTACTCAGTGTTTAAGTACTCCACTCAGTGTTTATGTACTCTATTACTCAGTGTTTAAGTACTCCATTACTCAGTGTTTAAGTACTCCATTACACAGTGTTTAAGTACTCCATTACTCAGTGTTTAAGTTCTCCATTACTCAGTGTTTAAGTACTCTATTACACAGTGTTTAAGTACTCTATTACTCAGTGTTTAAGTACTCTATTATTCAGTGTTTAAGTCCTCTATTACTCAGTGTTTAAGTCCTCCATTACTCAGTGTTTAAGTACACCATTACACAGTGATTAAGTACTCCATTACTCAGTGTTTAAGTACTCCATCACTCAGTGTGTATGTACTCTATTACTCAGTGTTTAAGTACTCCATTACTCAGTGTTTAAGTACTCCATTACACAGTGTTTAAGTACGCCATTACTCAGTGTTTAAGTACTCCATTACTCAGTGTTTAAGTACTTCTTTGCACGGTGTTTAAGTACTCCATCACTCAGTGTTTAAACACTCTATTATTCAGTGTTTAAGTACTCTATTACTCAGTGTTTAACTACTCTATTACTCAGAGTTTAAATACTCTAGTATTCAGTGTTTAAGTACTCTATTACTCAGTGTTTAAATACTCTATTATTCAGTGTTTAAGTACTCTATTACTCAGTGTTTAAATACTCTATTACTCAGTGTTTAAGTACTCTATTACACAGTGTTTAAGTACTCTATTACTCAGTGTTTAAGTACTCTATTATTCAGTGTTTAAGTCCTCTATTACTCAGTGTTTAAGTCCTCTATTATTCAGTGTTTAAGTACTCTATTACACAGTGTTTAAGTACTCTATTACTCAGTGTTTAAGTACTCTATTACTCAGTGTTTAAGTACTCCATTACTCAGTGTTTAAGTACTCCATCACTCAGTGTTTATGTATTCTATTACTCAGTGTTTAAGTACCCTATTACTCAGTGTTTATGTACTCTATTACTCAGTGATTAAGTACACCATTACTCAGTGTTTAAGTACTCTATTACTCAGTGTTTAAGTACTCTATTACTCAGTGTTTAAGTACTCCATTACTCAGTGTTTAAGTACTCCACTCAGTGTTTATGTACTCTATTACTCAGTGTTTAAGTACTCCATTACTCAGTGTTTAAGTACTCCATTACACAGTGTTTAAGTACTCCATTACTCAGTGTTTAAGTTCTCCATTACTCAATGTTTAAGTACTCTATTACTCAGTGTTTAAACACTCTATTATTCAGTGTTTAAGTACTCTATTACTCAGTGTTTAAGTACTCTATTACTCAGAGTTTAAGTACTCTATTACTCAGTGTTTTTAAATACTCTATTACTCAGTGTTTAAGTACTCCATTACTCAGTGTTTAAGTACTCCATCACTCAGTGTTTATGTACTCTATTACTCAGTGTTTAAGTACTCCATTACTCAGTGTTTAAGTACTCCATTACACAGTGTTTAAGTACTCCATTACTCAGTGTTTAAGTACTCCATTACTCAATGTTTAAGTACTCTATTACTCAGTGTTTAAACACTCTATTATTCAGTGTTTAAGTACTCTATTACTCAGTGTTTAACTACTCTATTACTCAGAGTTTAAATACTCTATTATTCAGTGTTTAAGTACTCTATTACTCAGTGTTTAAATACTCTATTATTCAGTGTTTAAGTACTCTATTACTCAGTGTTTAAATACTCTATTACTCAGTGTTTAAATACTCTATTATTCAGTGTTTAAGTACTCTATTACTCAGTGTTTAAATACTCTATTACTCAGTGTTTAAGTACTCTATTACACAGTGTTTAAGTACTCTATTACTCAGTGTTTAAGTACTCTATTATTCAGTGTTTAAGTCCTCTATTACTCAGTGTTTAAGTCCTCCATTACTCAGTGTTTAAGTACACCATTACACAGTGATTAAGTACTCCATTACTCAGTGTTTAAGTACTCCATCACTCAGTGTGTATGTACTCTATTACTCAGTGTTTAAGTACTCCATTACTCAGTGTTTAAGTACTCCATTACACAGTGTTTAAGTACGCCATTACTCAGTGTTTAAGTACTCCATTACTCAGTGTTTAAGTACTTCTTTGCACGGTGTTTAAATACTTTATTACTCAGTGTTTAAGTACTCTATTACTCAGTGTTTAAGTACTCTATTATTCAGTGTTTAAATACTCTATTATTCAGTGTTTAAGTACTCTATTACTCAGTGTTTAAGTACTCTATTACTCAGAATTTAAATACTCTATTATTCAGTGTTTAAGTACACTATTACTCAGTGTTTAAATACTCTATTACTCAGTGTTTAAGTACTCTATTACACAGTGTTTACGTACTCTATTACTCAGTGTTTAAGTACTCTATTATTCAGTGTTTAAGTCCTCTATTACTCAGTGTTTAAGTCCTCTATTATTCAGTGTTTAAGTACTCTATTACACAGTGTTTAAGTACTCTATTACTCAGTGTTTACGTACTCTATTACTCAGTGTTTAAGTACTCTATTACACAGTGTTTAAGTACTCTATTACTCAGTGTTTAAGTACTCTATTATTCAGTGTTTAAGTCCTCTATTAATCAGTGTTTAAGTCCTCCATTACTCAGTGTTTAAGTACACCATTACACAGTGATTAAGTACTCCATTACTCAGTGTTTAAGTACTCCATCACTCAGTGTGTATGTACTCTATTACTCAGTGTTTAAGTACTCCATTACTCAGTGTTTAAGTACTCCATTACACAGTGTTTAAGTACGCCATTACTCAGTGTTTAAGTACTCCATTACTCAGTGTTTAAGTACTTCTTTGCATGGTGTTTAAATACTTTATTACTCAGTGTTTAAGTACTCTATTACTCAGTGTTTAAGTACTCTATTATTCAGTGTTTAAATACTCTATTATTCAGTGTTTAAGTACTCTATTACTCAGTGTTTAAGTACTCTATTACTCAGAATTTAAATACTCTATTATTCAGTGTTTAAGTACTCTATTACTCAGTGTTTAAATACTCTATTACTCAGTGTTTAAGTACTCTATTACACAGTGTTTACGTACTCTATTACTCAGTGTTTAAGTACTCTATTATTCAGTGTTTAAGTCCTCTATTACTCAGTGTTTAAGTCCTCTATTATTCAGTGTTTAAGTACTCTATTACACAGTGTTTAAGTACTCTATTACTCAGTGTTTACGTACTCTATTACTCAGTGTTTAAGTACTCCATTACTCAGTGTTTAAGTACTCCATCACTCAGTGTTTATGTACTCTATTACTCAGTGTTTAAGTACTCCATTACTCAGTGTTTAAGTACTCCATTACACAGTGTTTAAGTACTCCATTACTCAGTGTTTAAGTACTCCATTACTCAATGTTTAAGTACTCTATTACTCAGTGTTTAAACACTCTATTATTCAGTGTTTAAGTACTCTATTTCTCAGTGTTTAAGTACTCTATTACTCAGAATTTAAATACTCTATTATTCAGTGTTTAAGTACTCTATTACTCAGTGTTTAAATACTCTATTACTCAGTGTTTAAGTACTCTATTACACAGTGTTTACGTACTCTATTACTCAGTGTTTAAGTACTCTATTATTCAGTGTTTAAGTCCTCTATTACTCAGTGTTTAAGTCCTCTATTATTCAGTGTTTAAGTACTCTATTACACAGTGTTTAAGTACTCTATTACTCAGTGTTTACGTACTCTATTACTCAGTGTTTAAGTACTCTATTACACAGTGTTTAAGTACTCTATTACTCAGTGTTTAAGTACTCTATTATTCAGTGTTTAAGTCCTCTATTACTCAGTGTTTAAGTCCTCCATTACTCAGTGTTTAAGTACACCATTACACAGTGATTAAGTACTCCATTACTCAGTGTTTAAGTACTCCATCACTCAGTGTGTATGTACTCTATTACTCAGTGTTTAAGTACTCCATTACTCAGTGTTTAAGTACTCCATTACTCAGTGTTTAAGTACGCCATTACTCAGTGTTTAAGTACTCCATTACTCAGTGTTTAAGTACTTCTTTGCATGGTGTTTAAATACTTTATTACTCAGTGTTTAAGTACTCTATTACTCAGTGTTTAAGTACTCTATTATTCAGTGTTTAAATACTCTATTATTCAGTGTTTAAGTACTCTATTACTCAGTGTTTAAGTACTCTATTACTCAGAATTTAAATACTCTATTATTCAGTGTTTAAGTACTCTATTACTCAGTGTTTAAATACTCTATTACTCAGTGTTTAAGTACTCTATTACACAGTGTTTACGTACTCTATTACTCAGTGTTTAAGTACTCTATTATTCAGTGTTTAAGTCCTCTATTACTCAGTGTTTAAGTCCTCTATTATTCAGTGTTTAAGTACTCTATTACACAGTGTTTAAGTACTCTATTACTCAGTGTTTACGTACTCTATTACTCAGTGTTTAAGTACTCCATTACTCAGTGTTTAAGTACTCCATCACTCAGTGTTTATGTACTCTATTACTCAGTGTTTAACTACTCTATTACTCAGAGTTTAAATACTCTATTATTCAGTGTTTAAGTACTCTATTACTCAGTGTTTAAATACTCTATTATTCAGTGTTTAAGTACTCTATTACTCAGTGTTTAAATACTCTATTACTCAGTGTTTAAATACTCTATTATTCAGTGTTTAAGTACTCTATTACTCAGTGTTTAAATACTCTATTACTCAGTGTTTAAGTACTCTATTACACAGTGTTTAAGTACTCTATTACTCAGTGTTTAAGTACTCTATTATTCAGTGTTTAAGTCCTCTATTACTCAGTGTTTAAGTCCTCCATTACTCAGTGTTTAAGTACACCATTACACAGTGATTAAGTACTCCATTACTCAGTGTTTAAGTACTCCATCACTCAGTGTGTATGTACTCTATTACTCAGTGTTTAAGTACTCCATTACTCAGTGTTTAAGTACTCCATTACACAGTGTTTAAGTACGCCATTACTCAGTGTTTAAGTACTCCATTACTCAGTGTTTAAGTACTTCTTTGCACGGTGTTTAAATACTTTATTACTCAGTGTTTAAGTACTCTATTACTCAGTGTTTAAGTACTCTATTATTCAGTGTTTAAATACTCTATTATTCAGTGTTTAAGTACTCTATTACTCAGTGTTTAAGTACTCTATTACTCAGAATTTAAATACTCTATTATTCAGTGTTTAAGTACACTATTACTCAGTGTTTAAATACTCTATTACTCAGTGTTTAAGTACTCTATTACACAGTGTTTACGTACTCTATTACTCAGTGTTTAAGTACTCTATTATTCAGTGTTTAAGTCCTCTATTACTCAGTGTTTAAGTCCTCTATTATTCAGTGTTTAAGTACTCTATTACACAGTGTTTAAGTACTCTATTACTCAGTGTTTACGTACTCTATTACTCAGTGTTTAAGTACTCTATTACACAGTGTTTAAGTACTCTATTACTCAGTGTTTAAGTACTCTATTATTCAGTGTTTAAGTCCTCTATTACTCAGTGTTTAAGTCCTCCATTACTCAGTGTTTAAGTACACCATTACACAGTGATTAAGTACTCCATTACTCAGTGTTTAAGTACTCCATCACTCAGTGTGTATGTACTCTATTACTCAGTGTTTAAGTACTCCATTACTCAGTGTTTAAGTACTCCATTACACAGTGTTTAAGTACGCCATTACTCAGTGTTTAAGTACTCCATTACTCAGTGTTTAAGTACTTCTTTGCATGGTGTTTAAATACTTTATTACTCAGTGTTTAAGTACTCTATTACTCAGTGTTTAAGTACTCTATTATTCAGTGTTTAAATACTCTATTATTCAGTGTTTAAGTACTCTATTACTCAGTGTTTAAGTACTCTATTACTCAGAATTTAAATACTCTATTATTCAGTGTTTAAGTACTCTATTACTCAGTGTTTAAATACTCTATTACTCAGTGTTTAAGTACTCTATTACACAGTGTTTACGTACTCTATTACTCAGTGTTTAAGTACTCTATTATTCAGTGTTTAAATACTCTATTACTCAGTGTTTAAATACTCTATTATTCAGTGTTTAAGTACTCTATTACTCAGTGTTTAAATACTCTATTACTCAGTGTTTAAGTACTCTATTACACAGTGTTTAAGTACTCTATTACTCAGTGTTTAAGTACTCTATTATTCAGTGTTTAAGTCCTCTATTACTCAGTGTTTAAGTCCTCCATTACTCAGTGTTTAAGTACACCATTACACAGTGATTAAGTACTCCATTACTCAGTGTTTAAGTACTCCATCACTCAGTGTGTATGTACTCTATTACTCAGTGTTTAAGTACTCCATTACTCAGTGTTTAAGTACTCCATTACACAGTGTTTAAGTACGCCATTACTCAGTGTTTAAGTACTCCATTACTCAGTGTTTAAGTACTTCTTTGCACGGTGTTTAAATACTTTATTACTCAGTGTTTAAGTACTCTATTACTCAGTGTTTAAGTACTCTATTATTCAGTGTTTAAATACTCTATTATTCAGTGTTTAAGTACTCTATTACTCAGTGTTTAAGTACTCTATTACTCAGAATTTAAATACTCTATTATTCAGTGTTTAAGTACACTATTACTCAGTGTTTAAATACTCTATTACTCAGTGTTTAAGTACTCTATTACACAGTGTTTACGTACTCTATTACTCAGTGTTTAAGTACTCTATTATTCAGTGTTTAAGTCCTCTATTACTCAGTGTTTAAGTCCTCTATTATTCAGTGTTTAAGTACTCTATTACACAGTGTTTAAGTACTCTATTACTCAGTGTTTACGTACTCTATTACTCAGTGTTTAAGTACTCTATTACACAGTGTTTAAGTACTCTATTACTCAGTGTTTAAGTACTCTATTATTCAGTGTTTAAGTCCTCTATTACTCAGTGTTTAAGTCCTCCATTACTCAGTGTTTAAGTACACCATTACACAGTGATTAAGTACTCCATTACTCAGTGTTTAAGTACTCCATCACTCAGTGTGTATGTACTCTATTACTCAGTGTTTAAGTACTCCATTACTCAGTGTTTAAGTACTCCATTACACAGTGTTTAAGTACGCCATTACTCAGTGTTTAAGTACTCCATTACTCAGTGTTTAAGTACTTCTTTGCATGGTGTTTAAATACTTTATTACTCAGTGTTTAAGTACTCTATTACTCAGTGTTTAAGTACTCTATTATTCAGTGTTTAAATACTCTATTATTCAGTGTTTAAGTACTCTATTACTCAGTGTTTAAGTACTCTATTACTCAGAATTTAAATACTCTATTATTCAGTGTTTAAGTACTCTATTACTCAGTGTTTAAATACTCTATTACTCAGTGTTTAAGTACTCTATTACACAGTGTTTACGTACTCTATTACTCAGTGTTTAAGTACTCTATTATTCAGTGTTTAAGTCCTCTATTACTCAGTGTTTAAGTCCTCTATTATTCAGTGTTTAAGTACTCTATTACACAGTGTTTAAGTACTCTATTACTCAGTGTTTACGTACTCTATTACTCAGTGTTTAAGTACTCCATTACTCAGTGTTTAAGTACTCCATCACTCAGTGTTTATGTACTCTATTACTCAGTGTTTAAGTACTCCATTACTCAGTGTTTAAGTACTCCATCACTCAGTGTTTAAGTACTCCATTACACAGTGTTTAAGTACTCCATTACTCAGTGTTTAAGTACTCCATTACTCAATGTTTAAGTACTCTATTACTCAGTGTTTAAACACTCTATTATTCAGTGTTTAAGTACTCTATTTCTCAGTGTTTAAGTACTCTATTACTCAGAATTTAAATACTCTATTATTCAGTGTTTAAGTACTCTATTACTCAGTGTTTAAATACTCTATTACTCAGTGTTTAAGTACTCTATTACACAGTGTTTACGTACTCTATTACTCAGTGTTTAAGTACTCTATTATTCAGTGTTTAAGTCCTCTATTACTCAGTGTTTAAGTCCTCTATTATTCAGTGTTTAAGTACTCTATTACACAGTGTTTAAGTACTCTATTACTCAGTGTTTACGTACTCTATTACTCAGTGTTTAAGTACTCTATTACACAGTGTTTAAGTACTCTATTACTCAGTGTTTAAGTACTCTATTATTCAGTGTTTAAGTCCTCTATTACTCAGTGTTTAAGTCCTCCATTACTCAGTGTTTAAGTACACCATTACACAGTGATTAAGTACTCCATTACTCAGTGTTTAAGTACTCCATCACTCAGTGTGTATGTACTCTATTACTCAGTGTTTAAGTACTCCATTACTCAGTGTTTAAGTACTCCATTACTCAGTGTTTAAGTACGCCATTACTCAGTGTTTAAGTACTCCATTACTCAGTGTTTAAGTACTTCTTTGCATGGTGTTTAAATACTTTATTACTCAGTGTTTAAGTACTCTATTACTCAGTGTTTAAGTACTCTATTATTCAGTGTTTAAATACTCTATTATTCAGTGTTTAAGTACTCTATTACTCAGTGTTTAAGTACTCTATTACTCAGAATTTAAATACTCTATTATTCAGTGTTTAAGTACTCTATTACTCAGTGTTTAAATACTCTATTACTCAGTGTTTAAGTACTCTATTACACAGTGTTTACGTACTCTATTACTCAGTGTTTAAGTACTCTATTATTCAGTGTTTAAGTCCTCTATTACTCAGTGTTTAAGTCCTCTATTATTCAGTGTTTAAGTACTCTATTACACAGTGTTTAAGTACTCTATTACTCAGTGTTTACGTACTCTATTACTCAGTGTTTAAGTACTCCATTACTCAGTGTTTAAGTACTCCATCACTCAGTGTTTATGTACTCTATTACTCAGTGTTTAACTACTCTATTACTCAGAGTTTAAATACTCTATTATTCAGTGTTTAAGTACTCTATTACTCAGTGTTTAAATACTCTATTATTCAGTGTTTAAGTACTCTATTACTCAGTGTTTAAATACTCTATTACTCAGTGTTTAAATACTCTATTATTCAGTGTTTAAGTACTCTATTACTCAGTGTTTAAATACTCTATTACTCAGTGTTTAAGTACTCTATTACACAGTGTTTAAGTACTCTATTACTCAGTGTTTAAGTACTCTATTATTCAGTGTTTAAGTCCTCTATTACTCAGTGTTTAAGTCCTCCATTACTCAGTGTTTAAGTACACCATTACACAGTGATTAAGTACTCCATTACTCAGTGTTTAAGTACTCCATCACTCAGTGTGTATGTACTCTATTACTCAGTGTTTAAGTACTCCATTACTCAGTGTTTAAGTACTCCATTACACAGTGTTTAAGTACGCCATTACTCAGTGTTTAAGTACTCCATTACTCAGTGTTTAAGTACTTCTTTGCACGGTGTTTAAATACTTTATTACTCAGTGTTTAAGTACTCTATTACTCAGTGTTTAAGTACTCTATTATTCAGTGTTTAAATACTCTATTATTCAGTGTTTAAGTACTCTATTACTCAGTGTTTAAGTACTCTATTACTCAGAATTTAAATACTCTATTATTCAGTGTTTAAGTACACTATTACTCAGTGTTTAAATACTCTATTACTCAGTGTTTAAGTACTCTATTACACAGTGTTTACGTACTCTATTACTCAGTGTTTAAGTACTCTATTATTCAGTGTTTAAGTCCTCTATTACTCAGTGTTTAAGTCCTCTATTATTCAGTGTTTAAGTACTCTATTACACAGTGTTTAAGTACTCTATTACTCAGTGTTTACGTACTCTATTACTCAGTGTTTAAGTACTCTATTACACAGTGTTTAAGTACTCTATTACTCAGTGTTTAAGTACTCTATTATTCAGTGTTTAAGTCCTCTATTACTCAGTGTTTAAGTCCTCCATTACTCAGTGTTTAAGTACACCATTACACAGTGATTAAGTACTCCATTACTCAGTGTTTAAGTACTCCATCACTCAGTGTGTATGTACTCTATTACTCAGTGTTTAAGTACTCCATTACTCAGTGTTTAAGTACTCCATTACACAGTGTTTAAGTACGCCATTACTCAGTGTTTAAGTACTCCATTACTCAGTGTTTAAGTACTTCTTTGCATAGTGTTTAAATACTTTATTACTCAGTGTTTAAGTACTCTATTACTCAGTGTTTAAGTACTCTATTATTCAGTGTTTAAATACTCTATTATTCAGTGTTTAAGTACTCTATTACTCAGTGTTTAAGTACTCTATTACTCAGAATTTAAATACTCTATTATTCAGTGTTTAAGTACTCTATTACTCAGTGTTTAAATACTCTATTACTCAGTGTTTAAGTACTCTATTACACAGTGTTTACGTACTCTATTACTCAGTGTTTAAGTACTCTATTATTCAGTGTTTAAGTCCTCTATTACTCAGTGTTTAAGTCCTCTATTATTCAGTGTTTAAGTACTCTATTACACAGTGTTTAAGTACTCTATTACTCAGTGTTTACGTACTCTATTACTCAGTGTTTAAGTACTCCATTACTCAGTGTTTAAGTACTCCATCACTCAGTGTTTATGTACTCTATTACTCAGTGTTTAAGTACTCCATTACTCAGTGTTTAAGTACTCCATTACACAGTGTTTAAGTACTCCATTACTCAATGTTTAAGTACTCTATTACTCAGTGTTTAAACACTCTATTATTCAGTGTTTAAGTACTCTATTTCTCAGTGTTTAAGTACTCTATTACTCAGAATTTAAATACTCTATTATTCAGTGTTTAAGTACTCTATTACTCAGTGTTTAAATACTCTATTACTCAGTGTTTAAGTACTCTATTACACAGTGTTTACGTACTCTATTACTCAGTGTTTAAGTACTCTATTATTCAGTGTTTAAGTCCTCTATTACTCAGTGTTTAAGTCCTCTATTATTCAGTGTTTAAGTACTCTATTACACAGTGTTTAAGTACTCTATTACTCAGTGTTTACGTACTCTATTACTCAGTGTTTAAGTACTCTATTACACAGTGTTTAAGTACTCTATTACTCAGTGTTTAAGTACTCTATTATTCAGTGTTTAAGTCCTCTATTACTCAGTGTTTAAGTCCTCCATTACTCAGTGTTTAAGTACACCATTACACAGTGATTAAGTACTCCATTACTCAGTGTTTAAGTACTCCATCACTCAGTGTGTATGTACTCTATTACTCAGTGTTTAAGTACTCCATTACTCAGTGTTTAAGTACTCCATTACTCAGTGTTTAAGTACGCCATTACTCAGTGTTTAAGTACTCCATTACTCAGTGTTTAAGTACTTCTTTGCATGGTGTTTAAATACTTTATTACTCAGTGTTTAAGTACTCTATTACTCAGTGTTTAAGTACTCTATTATTCAGTGTTTAAATACTCTATTATTCAGTGTTTAAGTACTCTATTACTCAGTGTTTAAGTACTCTATTACTCAGAATTTAAATACTCTATTATTCAGTGTTTAAGTACTCTATTACTCAGTGTTTAAATACTCTATTACTCAGTGTTTAAGTACTCTATTACACAGTGTTTACGTACTCTATTACTCAGTGTTTAAGTACTCTATTATTCAGTGTTTAAGTCCTCTATTACTCAGTGTTTAAGTCCTCTATTATTCAGTGTTTAAGTACTCTATTACACAGTGTTTAAGTACTCTATTACTCAGTGTTTACGTACTCTATTACTCAGTGTTTAAGTACTCCATTACTCAGTGTTTAAGTACTCCATCACTCAGTGTTTATGTACTCTATTACTCAGTGTTTAAGTACTCCATTACTCAGTGTTTAAGTACTCCATTACACAGTGTTTAAGTACTCCATTACTCAGTGTTTAAGTACTCCATTACTCAATGTTTAAGTACTCTATTACTCAGTGTTTAAACACTCTATTATTCAGTGTTTAAGTACTCTATTTCTCAGTGTTTAAGTACTCTATTACTCAGAGTTTAAATACGCTATTATTCAGTGTTTAAGTACTCTATTACTCAGTGTTTAAATACTCTATTATTTAGTGTTTAAGTACCCTATAACTCAGTGTTTAACTACTCTATTACTCAGAGTTTAAATACTCTATTATTCAGTGTTTAAGTACTCTATTACTCAGTGTTTAAATACTCTATTACTCAATGTTTAAGTACTCTATTACTCAGTGTTTAAACACTCTATTATTCAGTGTTTAAGTACTCTATTACTCAGTGTTTAAGTACTCTATTACTCAGAGTTTAAATACGCTATTATTCAGTGTTTAAGTACTCTATTACTCAGTGTTTAAATACTCTATTATTTAGTGTTTAAGTACCCTATAACTCAGTGTTTAACTACTCTATTACTCAGAGTTTAAATACTCTATTATTCAGTGTTTAAGTACTCTATTACTCAGTGTTTAAATACTCTATTATTCAGTGTTTAAGTACTCTATTACTCAGTGTTTAAATACTCTATTACTCAGTGTTTAAATACTCTATTATTCAGTGTTTAAGTACTCTATTACTCAGTGTTTAAATACTCTATTACTCAGTGTTTAAGTACTCTATTACACAGTGTTTAAGTACTCTATTACTCAGTGTTTAAGTACTCTATTATTCAGTGTTTAAGTCCTCTATTACTCAGTGTTTAAGTCCTCCATTACTCAGTGTTTAAGTACACCATTACACAGTGATTAAGTACTCCATTACTCAGTGTTTAAGTACTCCATCACTCAGTGTGTATGTACTCTATTACTCAGTGTTTAAGTACACCATTACACAGTGTTTAAGTACGCCATTACTCAGTGTTTAAGTACTCCATTACTCAGTGTTTAAGTACTTCTTTGCACGGTGTTTAAATACTTTATTACTCAGTGTTTAAGTACTCTATTACTCAGTGTTTAAGTACTCTATTATTCAGTGTTTAAGTCCTCTATTACTCAGTGTTTAAGTCCTCCATTACTCAGTGTTTAAGTACACCATTACACAGTGATTAAGTACTCCATTACTCAGTGTTTAAGTACTCCATCACTCAGTGTGTATGTACTCTATTACTCAGTGTTTAAGTACTCCATTACTCAGTGATTAAGTACTCCATTACACAGTGTTTAAGTACGCCATTACTCAGTGTTTAAGTACTCTATTACTCAGAATTTAAATACTCTATTATTCAGTGTTTAAGTACTCTATTACTCAGTGTTTAAATACTCTATTACTCAGTGTTTAAGTACTCTATTACACAGTGTTTACGTACTCTATTACTCAGTGTTTAAGTACTCTATTATTCAGTGTTTAAGTCCTCTATTACTCAGTGTTTAAGTCCTCTATTATTCAGTGTTTAAGTACTCTATTACACAGTGTTTAAGTACTCTATTACTCAGTGTTTACGTACTCTATTACTCAGTGTTTAAGTACTCCATTACTCAGTGTTTAAGTACTCCATCACTCAGTGTTTATGTACTCTATTACTCAGTGTTTAAGTACTCCATTACTCAGTGTTTAAGTACTCCATCACTCAGTGTTTAAGTACTCCATTACACAGTGTTTAAGTACTCCATTACTCAGTGTTTAAGTACTCCATTACTCAATGTTTAAGTACTCTATTACTCAGTGTTTAAACACTCTATTATTCAGTGTTTAAGTACTCTATTTC
Organism: Anarhichas minor; assembly: GCF_050575085.1. NCBI lineage: Eukaryota > Metazoa > Chordata > Actinopteri > Perciformes > Anarhichadidae > Anarhichas > Anarhichas minor. The sequence continues at coordinate 558,773 of NW_027466512.1, forward strand.
TCAGTGTTTAAGTACTCTATTACTCAGAATTTAAATACTCTATTATTCAGTGTTTAAGTACTCTATTACTCAGTGTTTAAATACTCTATTACTCAGTGTTTAAGTACTCTATTACACAGTGTTTACGTACTCTATTACTCAGTGTTTAAGTACTCTATTATTCAGTGTTTAAGTCCTCTATTACTCAGTGTTTAAGTCCTCTATTATTCAGTGTTTAAGTACTCTATTACACAGTGTTTAAGTACTCTATTACTCAGTGTTTACGTACTCTATTACTCAGTGTTTAAGTACTCTATTACACAGTGTTTAAGTACTCTATTACTCAGTGTTTAAGTACTCTATTATTCAGTGTTTAAGTCCTCTATTACTCAGTGTTTAAGTCCTCCATTACTCAGTGTTTAAGTACACCATTACACAGTGATTAAGTACTCCATTACTCAGTGTTTAAGTACTCCATCACTCAGTGTGTATGTACTCTATTACTCAGTGTTTAAGTACTCCATTACTCAGTGTTTAAGTACTCCATTACTCAGTGTTTAAGTACGCCATTACTCAGTGTTTAAGTACTCCATTACTCAGTGTTTAAGTACTTCTTTGCATGGTGTTTAAATACTTTATTACTCAGTGTTTAAGTACTCTATTACTCAGTGTTTAAGTACTCTATTATTCAGTGTTTAAATACTCTATTATTCAGTGTTTAAGTACTCTATTACTCAGTGTTTAAGTACTCTATTACTCAGAATTTAAATACTCTATTATTCAGTGTTTAAGTACTCTATTACTCAGTGTTTAAATACTCTATTACTCAGTGTTTAAGTACTCTATTACACAGTGTTTACGTACTCTATTACTCAGTGTTTAAGTACTCTATTATTCAGTGTTTAAGTCCTCTATTACTCAGTGTTTAAGTCCTCTATTATTCAGTGTTTAAGTACTCTATTACACAGTGTTTAAGTACTCTATTACTCAGTGTTTACGTACTCTATTACTCAGTGTTTAAGTACTCCATTACTCAGTGTTTAAGTACTCCATCACTCAGTGTTTATGTACTCTATTACTCAGTGTTTAACTACTCTATTACTCAGAGTTTAAATACTCTATTATTCAGTGTTTAAGTACTCTATTACTCAGTGTTTAAATACTCTATTATTCAGTGTTTAAGTACTCTATTACTCAGTGTTTAAATACTCTATTACTCAGTGTTTAAATACTCTATTATTCAGTGTTTAAGTACTCTATTACTCAGTGTTTAAATACTCTATTACTCAGTGTTTAAGTACTCTATTACACAGTGTTTAAGTACTCTATTACTCAGTGTTTAAGTACTCTATTATTCAGTGTTTAAGTCCTCTATTACTCAGTGTTTAAGTCCTCCATTACTCAGTGTTTAAGTACACCATTACACAGTGATTAAGTACTCCATTACTCAGTGTTTAAGTACTCCATCACTCAGTGTGTATGTACTCTATTACTCAGTGTTTAAGTACTCCATTACTCAGTGTTTAAGTACTCCATTACACAGTGTTTAAGTACGCCATTACTCAGTGTTTAAGTACTCCATTACTCAGTGTTTAAGTACTTCTTTGCACGGTGTTTAAATACTTTATTACTCAGTGTTTAAGTACTCTATTACTCAGTGTTTAAGTACTCTATTATTCAGTGTTTAAATACTCTATTATTCAGTGTTTAAGTACTCTATTACTCAGTGTTTAAGTACTCTATTACTCAGAATTTAAATACTCTATTATTCAGTGTTTAAGTACACTATTACTCAGTGTTTAAATACTCTATTACTCAGTGTTTAAGTACTCTATTACACAGTGTTTACGTACTCTATTACTCAGTGTTTAAGTACTCTATTATTCAGTGTTTAAGTCCTCTATTACTCAGTGTTTAAGTCCTCTATTATTCAGTGTTTAAGTACTCTATTACACAGTGTTTAAGTACTCTATTACTCAGTGTTTACGTACTCTATTACTCAGTGTTTAAGTACTCTATTACACAGTGTTTAAGTACTCTATTACTCAGTGTTTAAGTACTCTATTATTCAGTGTTTAAGTCCTCTATTACTCAGTGTTTAAGTCCTCCATTACTCAGTGTTTAAGTACACCATTACACAGTGATTAAGTACTCCATTACTCAGTGTTTAAGTACTCCATCACTCAGTGTGTATGTACTCTATTACTCAGTGTTTAAGTACTCCATTACTCAGTGTTTAAGTACTCCATTACACAGTGTTTAAGTACGCCATTACTCAGTGTTTAAGTACTCCATTACTCAGTGTTTAAGTACTTCTTTGCATAGTGTTTAAATACTTTATTACTCAGTGTTTAAGTACTCTATTACTCAGTGTTTAAGTACTCTATTATTCAGTGTTTAAATACTCTATTATTCAGTGTTTAAGTACTCTATTACTCAGTGTTTAAGTACTCTATTACTCAGAATTTAAATACTCTATTATTCAGTGTTTAAGTACTCTATTACTCAGTGTTTAAATACTCTATTACTCAGTGTTTAAGTACTCTATTACACAGTGTTTACGTACTCTATTACTCAGTGTTTAAGTACTCTATTATTCAGTGTTTAAGTCCTCTATTACTCAGTGTTTAAGTCCTCTATTATTCAGTGTTTAAGTACTCTATTACACAGTGTTTAAGTACTCTATTACTCAGTGTTTACGTACTCTATTACTCAGTGTTTAAGTACTCCATTACTCAGTGTTTAAGTACTCCATCACTCAGTGTTTATGTACTCTATTACTCAGTGTTTAAGTACTCCATTACTCAGTGTTTAAGTACTCCATTACACAGTGTTTAAGTACTCCATTACTCAATGTTTAAGTACTCTATTACTCAGTGTTTAAACACTCTATTATTCAGTGTTTAAGTACTCTATTTCTCAGTGTTTAAGTACTCTATTACTCAGAATTTAAATACTCTATTATTCAGTGTTTAAGTACTCTATTACTCAGTGTTTAAATACTCTATTACTCAGTGTTTAAGTACTCTATTACACAGTGTTTACGTACTCTATTACTCAGTGTTTAAGTACTCTATTATTCAGTGTTTAAGTCCTCTATTACTCAGTGTTTAAGTCCTCTATTATTCAGTGTTTAAGTACTCTATTACACAGTGTTTAAGTACTCTATTACTCAGTGTTTACGTACTCTATTACTCAGTGTTTAAGTACTCTATTACACAGTGTTTAAGTACTCTATTACTCAGTGTTTAAGTACTCTATTATTCAGTGTTTAAGTCCTCTATTACTCAGTGTTTAAGTCCTCCATTACTCAGTGTTTAAGTACACCATTACACAGTGATTAAGTACTCCATTACTCAGTGTTTAAGTACTCCATCACTCAGTGTGTATGTACTCTATTACTCAGTGTTTAAGTACTCCATTACTCAGTGTTTAAGTACTCCATTACTCAGTGTTTAAGTACGCCATTACTCAGTGTTTAAGTACTCCATTACTCAGTGTTTAAGTACTTCTTTGCATGGTGTTTAAATACTTTATTACTCAGTGTTTAAGTACTCTATTACTCAGTGTTTAAGTACTCTATTATTCAGTGTTTAAATACTCTATTATTCAGTGTTTAAGTACTCTATTACTCAGTGTTTAAGTACTCTATTACTCAGAATTTAAATACTCTATTATTCAGTGTTTAAGTACTCTATTACTCAGTGTTTAAATACTCTATTACTCAGTGTTTAAGTACTCTATTACACAGTGTTTACGTACTCTATTACTCAGTGTTTAAGTACTCTATTATTCAGTGTTTAAGTCCTCTATTACTCAGTGTTTAAGTCCTCTATTATTCAGTGTTTAAGTACTCTATTACACAGTGTTTAAGTACTCTATTACTCAGTGTTTACGTACTCTATTACTCAGTGTTTAAGTACTCCATTACTCAGTGTTTAAGTACTCCATCACTCAGTGTTTATGTACTCTATTACTCAGTGTTTAAGTACTCCATTACTCAGTGTTTAAGTACTCCATTACACAGTGTTTAAGTACTCCATTACTCAGTGTTTAAGTACTCCATTACTCAATGTTTAAGTACTCTATTACTCAGTGTTTAAACACTCTATTATTCAGTGTTTAAGTACTCTATTTCTCAGTGTTTAAGTACTCTATTACTCAGAGTTTAAATACGCTATTATTCAGTGTTTAAGTACTCTATTACTCAGTGTTTAAATACTCTATTATTTAGTGTTTAAGTACCCTATAACTCAGTGTTTAACTACTCTATTACTCAGAGTTTAAATACTCTATTATTCAGTGTTTAAGTACTCTATTACTCAGTGTTTAAATACTCTATTACTCAATGTTTAAGTACTCTATTACTCAGTGTTTAAACACTCTATTATTCAGTGTTTAAGTACTCTATTACTCAGTGTTTAAGTACTCTATTACTCAGAGTTTAAATACGCTATTATTCAGTGTTTAAGTACTCTATTACTCAGTGTTTAAATACTCTATTATTTAGTGTTTAAGTACCCTATAACTCAGTGTTTAACTACTCTATTACTCAGAGTTTAAATACTCTATTATTCAGTGTTTAAGTACTCTATTACTCAGTGTTTAAATACTCTATTATTCAGTGTTTAAGTACTCTATTACTCAGTGTTTAAATACTCTATTACTCAGTGTTTAAATACTCTATTATTCAGTGTTTAAGTACTCTATTACTCAGTGTTTAAATACTCTATTACTCAGTGTTTAAGTACTCTATTACACAGTGTTTAAGTACTCTATTACTCAGTGTTTAAGTACTCTATTATTCAGTGTTTAAGTCCTCTATTACTCAGTGTTTAAGTCCTCCATTACTCAGTGTTTAAGTACACCATTACACAGTGATTAAGTACTCCATTACTCAGTGTTTAAGTACTCCATCACTCAGTGTGTATGTACTCTATTACTCAGTGTTTAAGTACACCATTACACAGTGTTTAAGTACGCCATTACTCAGTGTTTAAGTACTCCATTACTCAGTGTTTAAGTACTTCTTTGCACGGTGTTTAAATACTTTATTACTCAGTGTTTAAGTACTCTATTACTCAGTGTTTAAGTACTCTATTATTCAGTGTTTAAATACTCTATTATTCAGTGTTTAAGTACTCTATTACTCAGTGTTTAAGTACTCTATTACTCAGAATTTAAATACTCTATTATTCAGTGTTTAAGTACTCTATTACTCAGTGTTTAAATACTCTATTACTCAGTGTTTAAGTACTCTATTACACAGTGTTTACGTACTCTATTACTCAGTGTTTAAGTACTCTATTATTCAGTGTTTAAGTCCTCTATTACTCAGTGTTTAAGTCCTCTATTATTCAGTGTTTAAGTACTCTATTACACAGTGTTTAAGTACTCTATTACTCAGTGTTTACGTACTCTATTACTCAGTGTTTAAGTACTCTATTACACAGTGTTTAAGTACTCTATTACTCAGTGTTTAAGTACTCTATTATTCAGTGTTTAAGTCCTCTATTACTCAGTGTTTAAGTCCTCCATTACTCAGTGTTTAAGTACACCATTACACAGTGATTAAGTACTCCATTACTCAGTGTTTAAGTACTCCATCACTCAGTGTGTATGTACTCTATTACTCAGTGTTTAAGTACTCCATTACTCAGTGATTAAGTACTCCATTACACAGTGTTTAAGTACGCCATTACTCAGTGTTTAAGTACTCCATTACTCAGTGTTTAAGTACTTCTTTGCATGGTGTTTAAATACTTTATTACTCAGTGTTTAAGTACTCTATTACTCAGTGTTTAAGTACTCTATTATTCAGTGTTTAAATACTCTATTATTCAGTGTTTAAGTACTCTATTACTCAGTGTTTAAGTACTCTATTACTCAGAATTTAAATACTCTATTATTCAGTGTTTAAGTACTCTATTACTCAGTGTTTAAATACTCTATTACTCAGTGTTTAAGTACTCTATTACACAGTGTTTACGTACTCTATTACTCAGTGTTTAAGTACTCTATTATTCAGTGTTTAAGTCCTCTATTACTCAGTGTTTAAGTCCTCTATTATTCAGTGTTTAAGTACTCTATTACACAGTGTTTAAGTACTCTATTACTCAGTGTTTACGTACTCTATTACTCAGTGTTTAAGTACTCCATTACTCAGTGTTTAAGTACTCCATCACTCAGTGTTTATGTACTCTATTACTCAGTGTTTAAGTACTCCATTACTCAGTGTTTAAGTACTCCATTACACAGTGTTTAAGTACTCCATTACTCAGTGTTTAAGTACTCCATTACTCAATGTTTAAGTACTCTATTACTCAGTGTTTAAACACTCTATTATTCAGTGTTTAAGTACTCTATTACTCAGTGTTTAAGTACTCTATTACTCAGAGTTTAAATACGCTATTATTCAGTGTTTAAGTACTCTATTACTCAGTGTTTAAATACTCTATTATTTAGTGTTTAAGTACCCTATAACTCAGTGTTTAAATACTCTATTACTCAGTGTTTAAGTACTCTATTACACAGTGTTTACGTACTCTATTACTCAGTGTTTAAGTACTCTATTATTCAGTGTTTAAGTCCTCTATTACTCAGTGTTTAAGTCCTCTATTATTCAGTGTTTAAGTACTCTATTACACAGTGTTTAAGTACTCTATTACTCAGTGTTTAAGTACTCCATTACTCAGTGTTTAAGTACTCCATCACTCAGTGTTTATGTACTCTATTACTCAGTGTTTAAGTACTCCATTACTCAGTGTTTAAGTACTCCATTACTCAATGTTTAAGTACTCTATTACTCAGTGTTTAAACACTCTATTATTCAGTGTTTAAGTACTCTATTACTCAGTGTTTAAGTACTCTATTACTCACAGTTTAAATACTCTATTATTCAGTGTTTAAGTACTCTATTACTCAGTGTTTAAGTACTCCATCACTCAGTGTTTAAGTACTCTATTATTCAGTGTTTAAGTACTCCATTACTCAGTGTTTAAGTACTCCATTACACAGTGTTTAAGTACTCCATTACTCAGTGTTTAAGTACTCCATTACTCAATGTTTAAGTACTCTATTACTCAGTGTTTCAACACTCTATTATTCAGTGTTTAAGTACTCCATTACTCAGTGTTTAAGTACTCCATCACTCAGTGTTTATGTACTCTATTACTCAGTGTTTAAGTACTCCATTACTCAGTGTTTAAGTACTCCATTACTCAATGTTTAAGTACTCTATTACTCAGTGTTTAAACACTCTATTATTCAGTGTTTAAGTACTCTATTACTCAGTGTTTAAGTACTCTATTACTCACAGTTTAAATACTCTATTATTCAGTGTTTAAGTACTCTATTACTCAGTGTTTAAATACTCTATTATTCAGTGTTTAAGTACTCTATTACTCAGTGTTTCAACACTCTATTATTCAGTGTTTAAGTACTCTATTACTCAGTGTTTAAACACTCTATTATTCAGTGTTTAAGTACTCTATTACTCAGTGTTTAACTACTCTATTACTCAGAGTTTAAATACTCTATTACTCAGTGTTTAAGTACTCTATTATTCAGTGTTTAAATACTCTATTATTCAGTGTTTAAGTACTCTATTACTCAGTGTTTAAGTACTCTATTACTCAGAATTTAAATACTCTATTATTCAGTGTTTAAGTACTCTATTACTCAGTGTTTAAATACTCTATTACTCAGTGTTTAAGTACTCTATTACACAGTGTTTACGTACTCTATTACTCAGTGTTTAAGTACTCTATTATTCAGTGTTTAAGTCCTCTATTACTCAGTGTTTAAGTCCTCTATTATTCAGTGTTTAAGTACTCTATTACACAGTGTTTAAGTACTCTATTACTCAGTGTTTACGTACTCTATTACTCAGTGTTTAAGTACTCCATTACTCAGTGTTTAAGTACTCCATCACTCAGTGTTTATGTACTCTATTACTCAGTGTTTAAGTACTCCATTACTCAGTGTTTAAGTACTCCATTACACAGTGTTTAAGTACTCCATTACTCAGTGTTTAAGTACTCCATTACTCAATGTTTAAGTACTCTATTACTCAGTGTTTAAACACTCTATTATTCAGTGTTTAAGTACTCTATTACTCAGTGTTTAAGTACTCTATTACTCAGAGTTTAAATACGCTATTATTCAGTGTTTAAGTACTCTATTACTCAGTGTTTAAATACTCTATTATTTAGTGTTTAAGTACTCTATAACTCAGTGTTTAAATACTCTATTACTCAGTGTTTAAGTACTCTATTACACAGTGTTTACGTACTCTATTACTCAGTGTTTAAGTACTCTATTATTCAGTGTTTAAGTCCTCTATTACTCAGTGTTTAAGTCCTCTATTATTCAGTGTTTAAGTACTCTATTACACAGTGTTTAAGTACTCTATTACTCAGTGTTTAAGTACTCCATTACTCAGTGTTTAAGTACTCCATCACTCAGTGTTTATGTACTCTATTACTCAGTGTTTAAGTACTCCATTACTCAGTGTTTAAGTACTCCATTACTCAATGTTTAAGTACTCTATTACTCAGTGTTTAAACACTCTATTATTCAGTGTTTAAGTACTCTATTACTCAGTGTTTAAGTACTCTATTACTCACAGTTTAAATACTCTATTATTCAGTGTTTAAGTACTCTATTACTCAGTGTTTAAGTACTCCATCACTCAGTGTTTAAGTACTCTATTATTCAGTGTTTAAGTACTCCATTACTCAGTGTTTAAGTACTCCATTACACAGTGTTTAAGTACTCCATTACTCAGTGTTTAAGTACTCCATTACTCAATGTTTAAGTACTCTATTACTCAGTGTTTCAACACTCTATTATTCAGTGTTTAAGTACTCCATTACTCAGTGTTTAAGTACTCCATCACTCAGTGTTTATGTACTCTATTACTCAGTGTTTAAGTACTCCATTACTCAGTGTTTAAGTACTCCATTACTCAATGTTTAAGTACTCTATTACTCAGTGTTTAAACACTCTATTATTCAGTGTTTAAGTACTCTATTACTCAGTGTTTAAGTACTCTATTACTCACAGTTTAAATACTCTATTATTCAGTGTTTAAGTACTCTATTACTCAGTGTTTAAATACTCTATTATTCAGTGTTTAAGTACTCTATTACTCAGTGTTTCAACACTCTATTATTCAGTGTTTAAGTACTCTATTACTCAGTGTTTAAACACTCTATTATTCAGTGTTTAAGTACTCTATTACTCAGTGTTTAACTACTCTATTACTCAGAGTTTAAATACTCTATTACTCAGTGTTTAAGTACTCTATTATTCAGTGTTTAAATACTCTATTATTCAGTGTTTAAGTACTCTATTACTCAGTGTTTAAGTACTCTATTACTCAGAATTTAAATACTCTATTATTCAGTGTTTAAGTACTCTATTACTCAGTGTTTAAATACTCTATTACTCAGTGTTTAAGTACTCTATTACACAGTGTTTACGTACTCTATTACTCAGTGTTTAAGTACTCTATTATTCAGTGTTTAAGTCCTCTATTACTCAGTGTTTAAGTCCTCTATTATTCAGTGTTTAAGTACTCTATTACACAGTGTTTAAGTACTCTATTACTCAGTGTTTACGTACTCTATTACTCAGTGTTTAAGTACTCCATTACTCAGTGTTTAAGTACTCCATCACTCAGTGTTTATGTACTCTATTACTCAATGTTTAAGTACTCTATTACTCAGTGTTTAAACACTCTATTATTCAGTGTTTAAGTACTCTATTACTCAGTGTTTAAGTACTCTATTACTCAGAGTTTAAATACGCTATTATTCAGTGTTTAAGTACTCTATTACTCAGTGTTTAAATACTCTATTATTTAGTGTTTAAGTACTCTATAACTCAGTGTTTAAATACTCTATTACTCAGTGTTTAAGTACTCTATTACACAGTGTTTACGTACTCTATTACTCAGTGTTTAAGTACTCTATTATTCAGTGTTTAAGTCCTCTATTACTCAGTGTTTAAGTCCTCTATTATTCAGTGTTTAAGTACTCTATTACACAGTGTTTAAGTACTCTATTACTCAGTGTTTAAGTACTCCATTACTCAGTGTTTAAGTACTCCATCACTCAGTGTTTATGTACTCTATTACTCAGTGTTTAAGTACTCCATTACTCAGTGTTTAAACACTCTATTATTCAGTGTTTAAGTACTCTATTACTCAGTGTTTAAGTACTCTATTACTCACAGTTTAAATACTCTATTATTCAGTGTTTAAGTACTCTATTACTCAGTGTTTAAATACTCTATTATTCAGTGTTTAAGTACTCCATTACTCAGTGTTTAAGTACTCCATCACTCAGTGTTTATGTACTCTATTATTCAGTGTTTAAGTACTCCATTACTCAGTGTTTAAGTACGCCATTACACAGTGTTTAAGTACTCCATTACTCAGTGTTTAAGTACTCCATTACTCAATGTTTAAGTACTCTATTACTCAGTGTTTCAACACTCTATTATTCAGTGTTTAAGTACTCCATTACTCAGTGTTTAAGTACTCCATCACTCAGTGTTTATGTACTCTATTACTCAGTGTTTAAGTACTCCATTACTCAGTGTTTAAGTACTCCATTACTCAATGTTTAAGTACTCTATTACTCAGTGTTTAAACACTCTATTATTCAGTGTTTAAGTACTCTATTACTCAGTGTTTAAGTACTCTATTACTCACAGTTTAAATACTCTATTATTCAGTGTTTAAGTACTCTATTACTCAGTGTTTAAATACTCTATTATTCAGTGTTTAAGTACTCTATTACTCAGTGTTTAACTACTCTATTACTCAGAGTTTAAATACTCTAGTATTCAGTGTTTAAGTACTCTATTACTCAGTGTTTAAATACTCTATTATTCAGTGTTTAAGTACTCTATTACTCAGTGTTTAAGTACTCTATTACACAGTGTTTAAGTACTCTATTACTCAGTGTTTAAGTACTCTATTATTCAGTGTTTAAGTCCTCTATTACTCAGTGTTTAAGTCCTCTATTATTCAGTGTTTAAGTACTCTATTACACAGTGTTTAAGTACTCTATTACTCAGTGTTTAAGTACTCTATTACTCAGTGTTTAAGTACTCCATTACTCAGTGTTTAAGTACTCCATCACTCAGTGTTTATGTATTCTATTACTCAGTGTTTAAGTACCCCATTACTCAGTGTTTATGTACTCTATTACTCAGTGTTTAAGTACACCATTACTCAGTGTTTAAGTACTCTATTACTCAGTGTTTAAGTACTCTATTACTCAGTGTTTAAGTACTCCATTACTCAGTGTTTAAGTACTCCACTCAGTGTTTATGTACTCTATTACTCAGTGTTTAAGTACTCCATTACTCAGTGTTTAAGTACTCCATTACACAGTGTTTAAGTACTCCATTACTCAGTGTTTAAGTTCTCCATTACTCAATGTTTAAGTACTCTATTACTCAGTGTTTAAACACTCTATTATTCAGTGTTTAAGTACTCTATTACTCAGTGTTTAAGTACTCTATTACTCAGAGTTTAAGTACTCTATTACTCAGTGTTTAAATACTCTATTACTCAGTGTTTAAGTACTCCATTACTCAGTGTTTAAGTACTCCATCACTCAGTGTTTATGTACTCTATTACTCAGTGTTTAAGTACTCCATTACTCAGTGTTTAAGTACTCCATTACTCAGTGTTTAAGTACTCCATTACTCAGTGTTTAAGTACTCCATTACTCAATGTTTAAGTACTCTATTACTCAGTGTTTAAACACTCTATTATTCAGTGTTTAAGTACTCTATTACTCAGTGTTTAACTACTCTATTACTCAGAGTTTAAATACTCTATTATTCAGTGTTTAAGTACTCTATTACTCAGTGTTTAAATACTCTATTATTCAGTGTTTAAGTACTCTATTACTCAGTGTTTAAATACTCTATTACTCAAAGTTTAAATACTCTATTATTCAGTGTTTAAGTACTCTATTACTCAGTGTTTAAATACTCTATTACACAGTGTTTAAGTACTCTATTACACAGTGTTTAAGTACTCTATTACTCAGTGTTTAAGTACTCTATTATTCAGTGTTTAAGTCCTCTATTACTCAGTGTTTAAGTCCTCCATTACTCAGTGTTTAAGTACACCATTACACAGTGATTAAGTACTGCATTACTCAGTGTTTAAGTACTCCATCACTCAGTGTGTATGTACTCTATTACTCAGTGTTTAAGTACTCCATTACTCAGTGTTTAAGTACTCCATTACACAGTGTTTAAGTACGCCATTACTCAGTGTTTAAGTACTCCATTACTCAGTGTTTAAGTACTCTATTATTCAGTGTTTAAATACTCTATTATTCAGTGTTTAAGTACTCTATTACTCAGTGTTTAAGTACTCTATTACTCAGAATTTAAATACTCTATTATTCAGTGTTTAAGTACTCTATTACTCAGTGTTTAAATACTCTATTATTCAGTGTTTAAGTACTCTATTACTCAGTGTTTAAATACTCTATTACTCAGTGTTTAAGTACTCTATTACACAGTGTTTACGTACTCTATTACTCAGTGTTTAAGTACTCTATTATTCAGTGTTTAAGTCCTCTATTACTCTGTGTTTAAGTCCTCTATTATTCAGTGTTTAAGTACTCTATTACACAGTGTTTAAGTACTCTATTACTCAGTGTTTACGTACTCTATTACTCAGTGTTTAAGTACTCCATTACTCAGTGTTTAAGTACTCCATCACTCAGTGTTTATGTACTCTATTACTCAGTGTTTAAGTACTCCATTACTCAGTGTTTAAGTACTCCATTACACAGTGTTTAAGTACTCCATTACTCAGTGTTTAAGTACTCCATTACTCAATGTTTAAGTACTCTATTACTCAGTGTTTAAACACTCTATTATTCAGTGTTTAAGTACTCTATTACTCAGTGTTTAAGTACTCTATTACTCAGAGTTTAAATACGCTATTATTCAGTGTTTAAGTACTCTATTACTCAGTGTTTAAATACTCTATTATTTAGTGTTTAAGTACTCTATAACTAAGTGTTTAAATACTCTATTACTCAGTGTTTAAGTACTCTATTATTCAGTGTTTAAGTCCTCTATTACTCAGTGTTTAAGTCCTCTATTATTCAGTGTTTAAGTACTCTATTACACAGTGTTTAAGTACTCTATTACTCAGTGTTTAAGTACTCCATTACTCAGTGTTTAAGTACTCCATCACTCAGTGTTTATGTACTCTATTACTCAGTGTTTAAGTACTCCATTACTCAGTGTTTAAGTACTCCATTACTCAATGTTTAAGTACTCTATTACTCAGTGTTTAAACACTCTATTATTCAGTGTTTAAGTACTCTATTACTCAGTGTTTAAGTACTCTATTACTCAGTGTTTAAGTACACCATTACTCAGTGTTTAAGTACTCTATTACTCAGTGTTTAAGAACTCTATTACTCAGTGTTTAAGTACTCCATTACTCAGTGTTTAAGTACTCCACTCAGTGTTTATGTACTCTATTACTCAGTGTTTAAGTACTCCATTACTCAGTGTTTAAGTACTCCATTACACAGTGTTTAAGTACTCCATTACTCAGTGTTTAAGTTCTCCATTACTCAATGTTTAAGTACTCTATTACTCAGTGTTTAAACACTCTATTATTCAGTGTTTAAGTACTCTATTACTCAGTGTTTAAGTACTCTATTACTCAGAGTTTAAGTACTCTATTACTCAGTGTTTAAATACTCTATTACTCAGTGTTTAAGTACTCCATTACTCAGTGTTTAAGTACTCCATCACTCAGTGTTTATGTACTCTATTACTCAGTGTTTAAGTACTCCATTACTCAGTGTTTAAGTACTCCATTACACAGTGTTTAAGTACTCCATTACTCAGTGTTTAAGTACTCCATTACTCAATGTTTAAGTACTCTATTACTCAGTGTTTAAACACTCTATTATTCAGTGTTTAAGTACTCTATTACTCAGTGTTTAACTACTCTATTACTCAGAGTTTAAATACTCTATTATTCAGTGTTTAAGTACTCTATTACTCAGTGTTTAAATACTCTATTATTCAGTGTTTAAGTACTCTATTACTCAGTGTTTAAATACTCTATTACTCAGTGTTTAAATACTCTATTATTCAGTGTTTAAGTACTCTATTACTCAGTGTTTAAATACTCTATTACTCAGTGTTTAAGTACTCTATTACACAGTGTTTAAGTACTCTATTACTCAGTGTTTAAGTACTCTATTATTCAGTGTTTAAGTCCTCTATTACTCAGTGTTTAAGTCCTCCATTACTCAGTGTTTAAGTACACCATTACACAGTGATTAAGTACTCCATTACTCAGTGTTTAAGTACTCCATCACTCAGTGTGTATGTACTCTATTACTCAGTGTTTAAGTACTCCATTACTCAGTGTTTAAGTACTCCATTACACAGTGTTTAAGTACGCCATTACTCAGTGTTTAAGTACTCCATTACTCAGTGTTTAAGTACTTCTTTGCACGGTGTTTAAATACTTTATTACTCAGTGTTTAAGTACTCTATTACTCAGTGTTTAAGTACTCTATTATTCAGTGTTTAAATACTCTATTATTCAGTGTTTAAGTACTCTATTACTCAGTGTTTAAGTACTCTATTACTCAGAATTTAAATACTCTATTATTCAGTGTTTAAGTACTCTATTACTCAGTGTTTAAATACTCTATTATTCAGTGTTTAAGTACTCTATTACTCAGTGTTTAAATACTCTATTACTCAGTGTTTAAGTACTCTATTACACAGTGTTTACGTACTCTATTACTCAGTGTTTAAGTACTCTATTATTCAGTGTTTAAGTCCTCTATTACTCAGTGTTTAAGTCCTCTATTATTCAGTGTTTAAGTACTCTATTACACAGTGTTTAAGTACTCTATTACTCAGTGTTTACGTACTCTATTACTCAGTGTTTAAGTACTCCATTACTCAGTGTTTAAGTACTCCATCACTCAGTGTTTATGTACTCTATTACTCAGTGTTTAAGTACTCCATTACTCAGTGTTTAAGTACTCCATTACACAGTGTTTAAGTACTCCATTACTCAGTGTTTAAGTACTCCATTACTCAATGTTTAAGTACTCTATTACTCAGTGTTTAAACACTCTATTATTCAGTGTTTAAGTACTCTATTACTCAGTGTTTAAGTACTCTATTACTCAGAGTTTAAATACGCTATTATTCAGTGTTTAAGTACTCTATTACTCAGTGTTTAAATACTCTATTATTTAGTGTTTAAGTACTCTATAACTCAGTGTTTAAATACTCTATTACTCAGTGTTTAAGTACTCTATTACACAGTGTTTACGTACTCTATTACTCAGTGTTTAAGTACTCTATTATTCAGTGTTTAAGTCCTCTATTACTCAGTGTTTAAGTCCTCTATTATTCAGTGTTTAAGTACTCTATTACACAGTGTTTAAGTACTCTATTACTCAGTGTTTAAGTACTCCATTACTCAGTGTTTAAGTACTCCATCACTCAGTGTTTATGTACTCTATTACTCAGTGTTTAAGTACTCCATTACTCAGTGTTTAAGTACTCCATTACTCAATGTTTAAGTACTCTATTACTCAGTGTTTAAACACTCTATTATTCAGTGTTTAAGTACTCTATTACTCAGTGTTTAAGTACTCTATTACTCACAGTTTAAATACTCTATTATTCAGTGTTTAAGTACTCTATTACTCAGTGTTTAAATACTCTATTATTCAGTGTTTAAGTACTCCATTACTCAGTGTTTAAGTACTCCATCACTCAGTGTTTATGTACTCTATTACTCAGTGTTTAAGTACTCCATTACTCAGTGTTTAAGTACTCCATTACACAGTGTTTAAGTACTCCATTACTCAGTGTTTAAGTACTCCATTACTCAATGTTTAAGTACTCTATTACTCAGTGTTTCAACACTCTATTATTCAGTGTTTAAGTACTCTATTACTCAGTGTTTAAGTACTCTATTACTCAGTGTTTAAGTACTCTATTACTCAGAGTTTAAATACTCTATTATTCAGTGTTTAAGTACTCTATTACTCAGTGTTTAAATACTCTATTATTCAGTGTTTAAGTACTCCATTACTCAGTGTTTAAGTACTCCATCACTCAGTGTTTATGTACTCTATTACTCAGTGTTTAAGTACTCCATTACTCAGTGTTTAAGTACTCCATTACACAGTGTTTAAGTACTCCATTACTCAGTGTTTAAGTACTCCATTACTCAATGTTTAAGTACTCTATTACTCAGTGTTTAACTACTCTATTACTCAGAGTTTAAATACTCTAGTATTCAGTGTTTAAGTACTCTATTACTCAGTGTTTAAATACTCTATTATTCAGTGTTTAAGTACTCTATTACTCAGTGTTTAAATACTCTATTACTCAGTGTTTAAGTACTCTATTACACAGTGTTTAAGTACTCTATTACTCAGTGTTTAAGTCCTCTATTATTCAGTGTTTAAGTCCTCTATTACTCAGTGTTTAAGTCCTCTATTATTCAGTGTTTAAGTACTCTATTACACAGTGTTTAAGTACTCTATTACTCAGTGTTTAAGTACTCTATTACTCAGTGTTTAAGTACTCCATTACTCAGTGTTTAAGTACTCCATCACTCAGTGTTTATGTATTCTATTACTCAGTGTTTAAGTACCCCATTACTCAGTGTTTATGTACTCTATTACTCAGTGTTTAAGTACTCCATTACTCAGTGTTTAAGTACTCTATTACTCAGTGTTTAAGTACTCCATTACTCAGTGTTTAAGTACTCCATCACTCAGTGTTTATGTACTCTATTACTCAGTGTTTAAGTACTCCATTACTCAGTGTTTAAGTTCTCCATTACTCAATGTTTAAGTACTCTATTACTCAGTGTTTAAATACTCTATTACTCAGTGTTTAAGTACTCTATTACACAGTGTTTAAGTACTCTATTACTCAGTGTTTAAGTCCTCTATTATTCAGTGTTTAAGTCCTCTATTACTCAGTGTTTAAGTCCTCTATTATTCAGTGTTTAAGTACTCTATTACACAGTGTTTAAGTACTCTATTACTCAGTGTTTAAGTACTCTATTACTCAGTGTTTAAGTACTCCATTACTCAGTGTTTAAGTACTCCATCACTCAGTGTTTATGTATTCTATTACTCAGTGTTTAAGTACCCCATTACTCAGTGTTTATGTACTCTATTACTCAGTGTTTAAGTACTCCATTACTCAGTGTTTAAGTACTCTATTACTCAGTGTTTAAGTACTCTATTACTCAGTGTTTAAGTACTCCATTACTCAGTGTTTAAGTACTCCATCACTCAGTGTTTATGTACTCTATTACTCAGTGTTTAAGTACTCCATTACTCAGTGTTTAAGTTCTCCATTACTCAATGTTTAAGTACTCTATTACTCAGTGTTTAAACACTCTATTATTCAGTGTTTAAGTACTCTATTACTCAGTGTTTAAGTACTCTATTACTCAGAGTTTAAGTACTCTATTACTCAGTGTTTAAATACTCTATTACTCAGTGTTTAAGTACTCTATTACACAGTGTTTACGTACTCTATTACTCAGTGTTTAAGTACTCTATTATTCAGTGTTTAAGTCCTCTATTACTCAGTGTTTAAGTCCTCTATTATTCAGTGTTTAAGTACTCTATTACACAGTGTTTAAGTACTCTATTACTCAGTGTTTAAGTACTCTATTACTCAGTGTTTAAGTACTCCATTACTCAGTGTTTAAGTACTCCATCACTCAGTGTTTATGTACTCTATTACTCAGTGTTTAAGTACTCCATTACTCAGTGTTTAAGTACACCATTACTCAATGTTTAAGTACTCTATTACTCAGTGTTTAAACACTCTATTATTCAGTGTTTAAGTACTCTATTACTTAGTGTTTAAGTACTCTATTACTCAGAGTTTAAATACTCTATTATTCAGTGTTTAAGTACTCTATTACTCAGTGTTTAAATACTCTATTATTCAGTGTTTAAGTACTCCATTACTCAGTGTTTAAGTACTCCATCACTCAGTGTTTATGTACTCTATTACTCAGTGTTTAAGTACTCCATTACTCAGTGTTTAAGTACTCCATTACACAGTGTTTAAGTACTCCATTACTCAGTGTTTAAGTACTCCATTACTCAATGTTTAAGTACTCTATTACTCAGTGTTTAAACACTCTATTATTCAGTGTTTAAGTACTCCATCACTCAGTGTTTATGTACTCTATTACTCAGTGTTTAAGTACTCCATTACTCAATGTTTAAGTACTCTATTACTCAGTGTTTAAACACTCTATTATTCAGTGTTTAAGTACTCTATTACTCAGTGTTTAACTACTCTATTACTCAGAGTTTAAATACTCTATTATTCAGTGTTTAAGTACTCTATTACTCAGTGTTTAAATACTCTATTATTCAGTGTTTAAGTACTCTATTACTCAGTGTTTAAATACTCTATTACTCAGTGTTTAAATACTCTATTATTCAGTGTTTAAGTACTCTATTACTCAGTGTTTAAATACTCTATTACTCAGTGTTTAAGTACTCTATTACACAGTGTTTAAGTACTCTATTACTCAGTGTTTAAGTACTCTATTATTCAGTGTTTAAGTCCTCTATTACTCAGTGTTTAAGTCCTCCATTACTCAGTGTTTAAGTACACCATTACACAGTGATTAAGTACTCCATTACTCAGTGTTTAAGTACTCCATCACTCAGTGTGTATGTACTCTATTACTCAGTGTTTAAGTACTCCATTACTCAGTGTTTAAGTACTCCATTACACAGTGTTTAAGTACGCCATTACTCAGTGTTTAAGTACTCCATTACTCAGTGTTTAAGTACTTCTTTGCACGGTGTTTAAATACTTTATTACTCAGTGTTTAAGTACTCTATTACTCAGTGTTTAAGTACTCTATTATTCAGTGTTTAAATACTCTATTATTCAGTGTTTAAGTACTCTATTACACAGTGTTTACGTACTCTATTACTCAGTGTTTAAGTACTCTATTATTCAGTGTTTAAGTCCTCTATTACTCAGTGTTTAAGTCCTCTATTATTCAGTGTTTAAGTACTCTATTACACAGTGTTTAAGTACTCTATTACTCAGTGTTTACGTACTCTATTACTCAGTGTTTAAGTACTCCATTACTCAGTGTTTAAGTACTCCATCACTCAGTGTTTATGTACTCTATTACTCAGTGTTTAAGTACTCCATTACTCAGTGTTTAAGTACTCCATTACACAGTGTTTAAGTACTCCATTACTCAGTGTTTAAGTACTCCATTACTCAATGTTTAAGTACTCTATTACTCAGTGTTTAAACACTCTATTATTCAGTGTTTAAGTACTCTATTACTCAGTGTTTAAGTACTCTATTACTCAGAGTTTAAATACGCTATTATTCAGTGTTTAAGTACTCTATTACTCAGTGTTTAAATACTCTATTATTTAGTGTTTAAGTACTCTATAACTCAGTGTTTAAATACTCTATTACTCAGTGTTTAAGTACTCTATTACACAGTGTTTACGTACTCTATTACTCAGTGTTTAAGTACTCTATTATTCAGTGTTTAAGTCCTCTATTACTCAGTGTTTAAGTCCTCTATTATTCAGTGTTTAAGTACTCTATTACACAGTGTTTAAGTACTCTATTACTCAGTGTTTAAGTACTCCATTACTCAGTGTTTAAGTACTCCATCACTCAGTGTTAATGTACTCTATTACTCAGTGTTTAAGTACTCCATTACTCAGTGTTTAAGTACTCCATTACTCAATGTTTAAGTACTCTATTACTCAGTGTTTAAACACTCTATTATTCAGTGTTTAAGTACTCTATTACTCAGTGTTTAAGTACTCTATTACTCACAGTTTAAATACTCTATTATTCAGTGTTTAAGTACTCTATTACTCAGTGTTTAAATACTCTATTATTCAGTGTTTAAGTACTCCATTACTCAGTGTTTAAGTACTCCATCACTCAGTGTTTATGTACTCTATTACTCAGTGTTTAAGTACTCCATTACTCAGTGTTTAAGTACTCCATTACACAGTGTTTAAGTACTCCATTACTCAGTGTTTAAGTACTCCATTACTCAATGTTTAAGTACTCTATTACTCAGTGTTTAAACACTCTATTATTCAGTGTTTAAGTACTCTATTACTCAGTGTTTAACTACTCTATTACTCAGAGTTTAAATACTCTAGTATTCAGTGTTTAAGTACTCTATTACTCAGTGTTTAAATACTCTATTATTCAGTGTTTAAGTACTCTATTACTCAGTGTTTAAATACTCTATTACTCAGTGTTTAAGTACTCTATTACACAGTGTTTAAGTACTCTATTACTCAGTGTTTTAGTCCTCTATTATTCAGTGTTTAAGTCCTCTATTACTCAGTGTTTAAGTCCTCTATTATTCAGTGTTTAAGTACTCTATTACACAGTGTTTAAGTACTCTATTACTCAGTGTTTAAGTACTCCATTACTCAGTGTTTAAGTACTCCATCACTCAGTGTTTATGTATTCTATTACTCAGTGTTTAAGTACCCCATTACTCAGTGTTTATGTACTCTATTACTCAGTGTTTAAGTACTCCATTACTCAGTGTTTAAGTACTCTATTACTCAGTGTTTAAGTACTCTATTACTCAGTGTTTAAGTACTCCATTACTCAGTGTTTAAGTACTCCATCACTCAGTGTTTATGTACTCTATTACTCAGTGTTTAAACACTCTATTATTCAGTGTTTAAGTACTCCATCACTCAGTGTTTATGTACTCTATTACTCAGTGTTTAAGTACTCCATTACTCAGTGTTTAAGTACTCCATTACACAGTGTTTAAGTACTCCATTACTCAGTGTTTAAGTACTCCATTACTCAATGTTTAAGTACTCTATTACTCAGAGTTTAAATACTCTATTATTCAGTGTTTAAGTACTCTATTACTCATTGTTTAAATACTCTATTATTCAGTGTTTAAGTACTCTATTACTCAGTGTTTAAATACTCTATTACTCAGTGTTTAAGTACTCTATTACACAGTGTTTAAGTACTCCATTACTCAGTGTTTAAGTACTCCATTACTCAGTGTTTAAGTACTCTATTACTCAGTGTTTAAACACTCTATTATTCAGTGTTTAAGTACTCTATTACTTAGTGTTTAAGTACTCTATTACTCAGAGTTTAAATACTCTATTATTCAGT